>NW_010235124.1:0-54177 GCF_000690775.1 Eurypyga helias
CAGGCGGCTCGGAGGAGAAGCCCCGTGCAGGGCCGGGTCGGTCGGTAGCGCTAAGCTCGGCTTCCAGGGCGTGCGAAGGCCGGAGCTGATGCCCGGCGTCCCAGCACGCACCCGGCCCTCGACGGCTGCGCCCATCGCGGAGCCGGCGTCGCCTTCGCCCGGGCTGCACCGTCTACAAGGGCAGCCTCCAGCTACCCGATTGCCTTCCACCCCTCCGCACAGCTTAGTTTTCCTTACTTTACAATAAAGCCTTTCTTTGCTTTCTCGCCTCGTTATCTCTCTCTCTTTTTTTTTTTTTTATCCGCTTTTGGCATGCTTTAGTTGTAATCCAAAATTACGGGCAATCCCCGGGCACGTCCCCAGCCCGGCCTCCAGGACGTTTTCCTGTTATATGGACAGAAATGATGACTGTTCTTACTTGGGTTTCAATAGTTACAGCAACAGCCTCGTCTTTATGCCTCTAGCAGATTTTGGCCAAAGGCTATTGGAGGTCAGGATTTTTTTTTCCCCTTAAATAAGTCAGTTCCTCCTTTAAACTGAACACAGAGCTCTTATTTATCACTTTCTCTTTAATCAACAGCAGAAGTATTTGCGGTGAATGCTTGTAATCCCTGAAAGAGATCACACTTTTCCTTTGCACAAATCAAAATGATCTGCTCCTATTATATCCTCCTCTTAAAATGAACCATAAGCCTTCATCCCACTGAGCTTTCTCGGGGAACCTTGTCTAGCACAGACCAGAGCACTGTGCCGCACATCTAAAGAGCCCAGGGTGTCAGAAGCCTCTCCGGCTGATACAGCATATTGAGTAACAACCTATCTTCAAAATGCAGTTTTACTGCCTTTCCACCTCCCTAGTGCATGGCAAACAGAAGTCAGAAAGAAGCAAAGAGATTTATCAGACAGAGATCTGAGCGGTGATTACGTGTTCTGTCAATAATTAATTGAATTATGTCCTCAGCATAATTACATACAGTCCTCTAGCCGAGAGGGGAAAAGAAAGAAGGAAGCTGTGGTGTGGTCAGAGGGGGATCTCAGGACATGGTTCCAGTCATTAAAAATGTGACGTAACATTGCAATCTGGTGTATTCTGAGGCACAAATGGGGAAACACAAACGAAAGCGACTACTAAAATATTCTTTCCTTTACAGCAGGGAGACAGCAAAAGCACTTGTTTTCATTGCTTCTTTCATTAGCTGGTTTCATTAATGCTTTCTGCTGGTAATCTAAAGGTGGTTTACCATGAACAGACCAGAGGTCTTACTCATATGGTCTGTAAGATCTGTGTTGTAGGTTTTGTATTGCTCACCACACACTAGCAGATTAAGTTTGATATTTCTGATGTTTGAAATACAAATTATAATCAGTCCAGAAAAGCATCATAGATCCAATACAAATCTAGAAATTATACATGCAAAGAATCTTCCAAGCAGATTCTTGCTCTGACACTCATTTTTCTGTACTTCTTCCAGTCATAAGGGAGATCATCATATCATCATTAATTTATTATATACTAAGAGCTGTTAGAGTGCTCTTTTGGTACACAAATGCAAGAAAACAAAGGGCTTGATTCAGTCCTCACACAAGTTTTGCAGTGGTGTAACTTCAATGACACGGGTGTAGTCACTTCAGAACCACCTGGGTGTAATTATGATCAAAATCTGGGCTATTGCACTTCCTTTGCTTTTCTAATGGTTTAAAACCTCTCTTTTTCTACAGCCTGCTGCGGAAGACAGACAGCTGTTTGAATACAGAGCTCAAAAGTCATTCTCAAGTTCCTCCTGGCAGTGCCAGTGTCCTAAATCCTGCCAGAACTCAGTCACGTCAGCACGTTTCCTTACCATTCTGCACCCTCCCTACAGCGTGAGTGTTGTAAGCCCCATCGATACCTGTTCCCTTCCACTTGTTAAGTCACATCATCTCAGCGTCCTGAGCTTTAGATCAGGTAGCTTTTCGCTTTAAAGGCTTTTAAGCATCCAGCTGTCAAAAGGAATTTGACACCTGCTTCCTTCTTTGCAGATTCCTCTTTTCAGACAACTCCTTGATGATGCCTCTCGAAAAGGGGGTTATTTATGACCTCTGCTTAATTGACTACTCCATGTATTTCTCATCTTCTTGGTCTTCCACTTGCTTCTTCAGAGATTTTGGAAGTGTTTTACAGTGGTAACTTCACTAACAATCAACAGCCAGAAGCATCCTAGCTAGAACAGTAAAAACTTTTCAGTCCTTCCTGTGTGACATTACTAGACAAGGTTAAAATCCTTCAGCTAAAATGTTTTGTATAAGAAGTCTCCTCAGGGTATAATGCTTATGCCCACAAAAGGATCCCGCAGCCTGGTCCGTGGAGTTCCTGTGCCCATCAGACATAGAAGATCAGGCCTACCTGGTGTTTCCTCTCTCTTTTCCAAGTTAATGGCTCCTTCTTGACTTTGCTCATGGAAGCATTTGTTTCCATTTCCTTTTAAGTAATAAATATCCTCCATCTCAGAAGGACGTTTAAGACATGGGCAGATGGGGTACAGTAGTTCAACTTCTTACCTGTCGCTCCCCCAGTGCCCGGAATTACCCTGACAGAGAGGCAATCCCTGAATGCCTGATAAAGATGACATCTAAAAGCTGTAATTCTTACTGGAGATATTAAAGGAGGAATTGGCACACGGCCCCTGGCAGAAGGCAATTCCGTTATAGAGTAATGGGCACTATAATAACCAATAAACAGATTTAAATTTCACTGAAACCCCTAGCAATGAGGATAAGGACAATGGCAAAGCTTTCTATTCCTTCTGTTAATCTCCCTCTCACCTTCTTAGGCTTATAAAGCAACTACTGTTTGAGCAGTCTGCATTTGATTGGACTTTCACATCTATTCCAAGGCACATACTTCTATTTCCTTGGTGGGTCTTACTTTTCTTGCCCAAAGAGTCAGTCAGGATGTACATTCCTTGCAGTAGCCAAAATTCAGGACACTTATTTAATCACTCCAGGTTATCAGGTGCAATTCCTCAAAAGATGTGCCACTCTGTGGAATGTAAACGAGGTGTCACAGCAAAGAACCTCACTTCGAAGTATCTTAAACTTGAAAAAAAATGAGTTGAAACATCTTCCAGAGCTTTCTCAGAGCTTGTATAACTTCATAAGCACAATTATGCCAAAGATACAATTAGTACCAAAGACCTGGTAGTGAAAATAATTTCTAAGAATAAAAATCATTACATAGCTAAGGATAAATTTTTGTGTTTCTGAAAAATGATATTTTATTAAGACATAAATAAAATTTAAAGGTACAGGTTATGACTTTTAAAAATTGTTATAAGGGAAGTGACCCTTATGACAACTATGGGACTGGACGGAAAAATTCTGGAAGTTGCACAATTCAACACAAGAAAAAAAGTTATAAGGACAACTATGTTATTGTTGTATGACAATGTATTGTTATATGTATTGTTATATGACAACTATGGGACTGGACGGAAAAATTCTGGAAGTTGCACAATTCAACACAAGAAAAAAAAAGTAATTGGTTACTTGATCACTTACCACTTGTGATGAAGGACAACTAGGAAAGGATAGGGTGCAAGGCTTCTGTCAACTGGATTCGCAGCACATGGACATAGAGAACATACTGTGCTACTAACACCCAGACACACGCATGCAATTGCAAACAGAGATCAAAATTAGTCCAGAGTGGGTTTGGAACATTGGAAAGGGAGAGGCAGGGAGTTGTGCATTTTATAGAATGAAATATTTATTTTAAAAAGTGATAATTATACAAAAGATTAAGCAAATTACCAAGTTCATTTCTATTTCTTCTCATTCCAAGTGGAACACATCCATTGCACGTATGTCAGTGAACAATGAACAATTCTGGGAAAATGGAAAATATTAGATGGAACTCAAGTTTTCTTGTTTCCTCTATTTCTTTTTTTTTTTCTTCTTTTTAACTGTGTATTGCATTCTCTAGAATGCACACCACTGGAATGACTATGCTGAGCTCTAGAGTTTTTTGATGTCCATGCAGATCACAGAATATTTTAGTTAATGTTTAGCTCATTGATATATCTCTGATATTAAATAATCTACCACAATATCAAACTACCTGATTAGAACAAAGGTGTGGTGAGCAAAAGCAAGAAAAGCATTGGTGATACATGGAACCATTCCCCAGAACACACCTGCAATATCCCTCCTATTCCCACAGGATCTATCCACTTGATTCACTCATCTGAAATAATTCCCAGAAATTATCTACTGGGGGGAACAGAATGGAAGAATAAAAGAGCAGATCGAGGAAGAGGTGTCATTGATCTTCTTTTCACCTTTTTATTGACTGAACTTTAAAGTCTTCAGCCGCATTCTCATGAACATAAAGAGAGGTTTGGAGAAACTCAGGAGTGATATCCTTGTAGATCTGAAACATATTTGTATGTACTATGGAAATACATCTGTGTTTCCTAAATTTGGATAGGAATCTATCCAGAAGGATGCGTACTGGCACTTCCTGCTAGGAAAGGTTCTCCTTTCTCTTTGACCACATATTCTGCATTACTATGAACTTGCTTTGTTTTGTTAATAAATATATCCCTTAGAGAAGGGACTTGATGAAAAAGAAAATCAGACTTTAGTTTATCTTTCCAGTAACTGAACGTGCCCACGGACTCACAGTTCATTTCCAGATCTGTGAAGCTGCTCTTGCTCAAGGCAGTCAGACAGTGCTTCATGGGCCAGAGGATGGGGAAGAAGCCATTGAGCATGTAGGGTCTTAGAGAGAGACTGCAGCACTGCATTACAAATGCATGAGATCAGGCCCGAACTGTGGGACAATGCAAAGAGGGAGCTGGTTGTCCATGGCCCATGCACAGCACTGACAGCTGACAGATATGCCCAGCTAAGTATTATCTGTGAAACCTGGTGCTATTTTTAATGCCAGGTGAGCAATCAGGGCATTCATCGTAATTCCCACGTCATTCGTTCTTAGACGATGGATGTGTCATCATTGTAAAATGGAATTTGGGGTTTTTTTTTGGAAAAGAAATCAACACTTAAGCCATACTTTTGAGCAAGTCAAAAGACACCCAAGGGTATGATTGCGTTATATGCTGCTCTTTTTAATAAGGCCAAGGAAAAGCATCACTGGATGGAATTGTAATCAACTGCTGCTTTAATGCAGACAATCGAAGAAGGCTCCTTACTGATGGTTGTAAATTCATCATTAAGGATACCTCTCAGAGTCATTTGGCATGGCATTTTTTATGCACAGAACAGAAGAGTGCAGTATTAGCTCCTGAGTGATTCAGTGAGTTGTACATCCACTAATGGGCATATCAGAAAATGTTTCTGAGCTTCAACTTATTTCCTGCACAAACCGAGATGATGCAGATCATCTTGCTGTTGTTTACTCAAATTTTTGGTGCATTTTTTCACTCTGTCCAAGATTCTGCTTATTTGAGAACCTACTATCATCATGCATTGTACATTTTACTGCTGACAGCGAGATCTTAACAGTCTGGCCGTGTTCACGTATTATGAAATCTACAGGATGACAGGCAGTATGAGAGCAAATTAGTTGCACTAATCCTGTAATGGATAAACATTTCTCAGTTCACTGCTTAGGGAAATTCTGTGGGAATTGGTAGATCATAAGCCCAGGAAAGCTGGACAAATTTTTGATCGAATGTTTTATGCACCCAAGTTGCCGGTTCTACCTGGCTAAAATCCATGTGTTATCCACATGAAAATTGCAAAATGATTCCAACAAGAACTCATGAAAACATAAAAACATTAAAAGAAAAAAACTCAAAAAATCTATGCTCATATTCTAATAATAGACCACCTTTTTAATTTAAGATGTTTCATTTCTAAATATAACTAGATATAATTTTCCAGAAAAAATACATAAAACAAAAAATGAAATGTTTCATTTTCCATTTTGGCCAACTCAAAAATCTATGTTTTCCTGTTATACAAGTGAAATAAAATATACATTATTCAAATTCCCTGCTCTGTAGTCTTTCTTCCTGTTCATGAATTGTTCATAAACTGGTTATGAACCGTTAATCTATTCTTCCATCAATCAAATTACATGGACATATTTCAGCCAAGAACGTATCAGCTAATTGTTCACTCAGGGTATTTATTTAACTGTGATATATGACCATCACTTATACAAATGTTGTCATATTTACTCCCCTGCTGGATATATTTCTTTTTTTCAGAGAAGAAGTACCAAATACCAAGTCATGACATTTCTCAGATGTGAATTTTCATATGAATAGTCATTAAATGTTTAAAAGGTATGCGAAGTTTCCATCCATACAGCAGCATTACCCACCTTGAAGCCATCAACACATTTTCGGTGCACTGAACCAATATATTTCATCTACCCATATGCACAAAATATATACATGGTTTACAGGAGAGACTAGATAATAAGAATGCTCAATTAAAAAAAAAAAAACCCACACACCTAGATTTCAGGGTTTAGGCTTCCAATATAAACAGTATCTTTTTCCTCTGTAAACAACAGTGAGAATTCAATCAGACCTCAGCTGGCACATCGTTAGGACACTCGCTTAAAGGAGGAGGTTCTGGTACAAGCCCAGCCCATGTTCATGGATCTCAACCTGGAATTTCCATGCCCCTGCCAATGTCATAACCTGTGAAATACACAAACCAGTTCCTTGGAACTTTAGCGGAATAAGTGCTGATCAGCACAGGTGGGGGTGGGGGGAGAAAGACTGCTCACCTTCCTAGCAAAAGTACTTCTTTGGATATAAAACAGGTATGTTACAGTATCAAGCAAAAAACAAGGAATATGTCATAATGGTGAGGCCACTATTTAATTTCAGATAATTGTCATTCTTCTTTATTTTATTCTGACCGGAACGTCTATTCTGACTGGAGAAACCTTCCCAATGAAAATTTACTTTTAGCCAATACATTCCCTCATAAAATAGCTGAATTTACCAGAAATTTACTCCCCCACCAAAAAAAAAAAAGCTTCATTCAAAAGTTTCAGGCCAGCTTTAGGATGGACTTTCGGAGTCGCATGGAGCTGCTTTCCTTGCCTGATTGGTCAACATGTTTACATATCTTCCCCTGCTGTGCATAGGACCAAGCACTGCAAAGGCAGGCACGCTGGCCAATAAAATCTTAAAGAGCAGTGAAACATTCACACCAGCACAAGCAACAGTTCTCAGTATAAATAATTGTCTTGTCATCTCTCCCCAGGCTCATTTTCTTTCCTTTCTTTCTCTCTCGCCTGCATTTCCTCAGAGATGTTCTTTCTCCGTCAACATAGCCTCGTGTTACTTCTCTGCAGCTCTGCTGCCCTCCATTCTAAAATCTGGCATTACAGTGAAACTTCCAAGAATTCCATTCTCTGAAGCATTATGAGTCACACTGTAGTCTTCAGCAATATTTTTAAAACATCAATGTTTTTTTAATCACTCTTGAGACCCACAGAAGAAAGTAAGGATATTATCTTGCTAACTTACAGTCGTGGTTGTTTTTTCTATTGCCACCCACACTCTCTCATCTTTCTCCAGATACTCTGCTCCAGTCTCTCAATAGTGCAGGCATATGGTATTCAAGCATGCCAGAGTCTGACTTCAAGTTTTAGTCATTTTTCTTCCTGTAAAAAGGATGGAGGGACATCAATAAGCCTATGACCATTTGAGAGCTTGCTTTATGTAAGAGTTTCATTAGGGTTTATACTTTAATAAATAAAGTATATGTTATACCGTAAAACAGAGAAACATCATGTCTGAGCCATCATTCATCACATCTGCATACGAGCAGTGCCGTGAGTCTGGTATGTCAGAGGCGGCACAGTGCAGCAGTGAACATAGGAAAGGGAGAATTCCTGCCTCCTCCTTGCAGTGATTTCCAAAAAAGCCTTCTAACAGAGGAGATGGTTATCTTTAGCTGTAGTTCTAAATACTGTCCCTAATAATAAAAGTGTAAATCCTTATTCTACTATTTGAAGAGCTTTCCATTTAAACGAGAAAAAAAGAAACATGACTAAGCTATGATAACGTTATCAGTTCATTTTCATTGCATGTTTCAGTGCTTTCTCCTTTTTCTTGTGCACAAGGGAGTTTTGTGCACAAGGGAGTTATTTGCAGCTTAGGACAGAAGTTCCACAAATTGCTGTTATCTGCCCTGCAGATGCCCATGTGACACACCGAATAAATATACCTCAAGGTAAGCTCATAACACTGGACAATGGGCTTTCAATAAAGAAGAGCCCTAAAGACAACAATTATCTGAGCTTCTGTAAAGCTCAGCTTCTTGCATGAAGCATTTGAGGATGACTGGCTGGCCCATGATAGTCTTTAGGAAAAGCTGCCAGGAAATAAGAGGCTGAAGAGACCTAGATTTCCAGTTACCAGCTGATCATATGAAGAAAGTACATTCTTAGGTCTCAAAAGTTACTGAAAAATGGTCAGTGAGCTTGGCTGTGCAAGAGATGGTTGAGAGAACTGTGAAAATAAACACATCATTGAGAAATGGAGGTAGGATGAGTGAGATTTGCTTAAGAAAAGGCGAGAACAGTGTTAAACGAAATAGAAAAGAATCCATATTAAATAGTAGCATTAATGCAGGAAGCCAGGAAGCTACGAGGATCGAGACTCCTCAAGAATCAAAGTTAGGTGAGGGATTTTATATACACACATGCATATATTTATTTGTCTGCATAAAATAAAGCACAATTATACTGAAACTGCTCATTTTTCATCCAGCTCATATAGGGTTTCTGTGTCTCACTGCCTCATACCCAGAAATGTGGAAAGGCAATAAACTTGCCTTTCATTTTAGTAGGATTCTGCTCCTAGTCTACATATCTTTAAGTAATTTTGGCCTTTTTTTTTTTTTACTCAATTGTACCAATCCTAAGCTTTTGGAGGATGCTGTAACTACCAGGCCAAGATATTTAAAAATTGCTTTACTCACTGCAGGGTTTTTTTAAGATTAAAAAGATCATTTTCTAGGAAACAGGGCCAAAATATTAGCTCAGTTGCCTGATGTTAAGCTTTTCAATCCATATTTAGCCTCCCTATTGTCAGGAAAGTTGTTATACTTCAGTTGCAGACATCCACAAATCTCAGTTAATGGCTATGAGATATACAACCCAGCTAAACATCCAACTAGAAACCCATTATTGTAATAGATTCAGGAGCCTATTTAAATACAGACCTCAAGTTTTGAACATTTGTCATAAGATCATAGCAGTGATGGGCTAAAATCTTCATCAACAACTGATGCCATTGATCAACTGTAGCGATTTAATTTTTTCACCACAGCTACCATTACCAAAAAGCACTTCTTTAAGCCCCTTCTGTTTCATTATTTTGTACCACTTCTAAGAAGAATATCATCATCTTCTCTGAACCCTCATCACTGCAATTTCGTGCCTCGGACAGAACAGGATGCAGCAGACAACACAACCAACCTCTGGTCTGGGCAGCACACGTCAGGCTTAGCAAAGAGAACGTCACTAGATCAATAGCTAAAAATTCCAGATTACTCTGATTCATTCTCCTGAGTGGCCTTCATGCTACCTCTTACTGGCTTTTCAGGAATAATTAGAAACAGGCGGCAGTTGCACCATTTCTGTAAGTTTAAAGCAAGCTGAAAATCAGAATTGAGTTGCTACATTTTCAACAGCAGAAAATGTCAACAGCACAGGCAATTTTTGTCTGAATTTGCACACTTTTTTTTTCAGTGCTTCAGAGAAAGAAAAGAGTTGACACAATAGGGAAATCTAGCACATACAAAGTATGAAGCTCTGAAAATTAAGACTGTTGTGAAATTTAGAAACGTGATACTGATGTGAATGTGCATCTCTCTTCTATTGCAGATCCCAGTTTTGTATATGCCAGACATAGCTGAATGAAAGCCAAAGCCTAGATGAATCCACTTTTTATAAAAGTTGCCTGCATATGTATCTGAAAATCAAAACACAGAAAACAATATAAAAGAGCTCATAAAGAAAATAATATTTAATTAGTTAGTTACACAGAGGTACAGATTCAGGAACTGATCCACCTTGAAGGGTTTTTGGTTTGGGTTTTTTTTTTTTTTTCTTTCTCTTGCACAAAATACATTTCTAGAATTTGGTTTTCTTTATAAGCGTTCTTTAATGATCTCCCCAATGTTAATGATTCAGTCACAAAAGTAAGGGTCATTTTGTTTACTCTCACCTTCTTTTTCTACAACATGTCCCCTCAGTATCATTTACCAAAAAAGGCAAAATAATACTTGGGGTAATCAAAGGGTAAGCATCCAAATAATTTAGAAGACAAAGACTGCATATTTTAACAAGCTCACCATAGCACAGCAATATGATGGGAGTTACAGCTGTGACCGAGATTTTAACCGGGGAAGAATCAATGCAGATTTGCAGATGGATGTCATGTCTCAAAAATGTATTGGGCTTGTCTGAAGGAACATGAGGATAAGATGACCTGGTAACTGCAGTGTTGCAATTCTATCCTTGGATACTTGAGTGACTTGGATTTCCATAAAGCTTTGGGAAAATTCACAGGCCTTTAAAAGAGTGAAGCTATCCATGGCACAAGAGGGATGGTCCTCTTGTGCATTATTAGCTTTTTCCAAGTTAGGAAAGAAAAGAAGAAACTAACGGTCAACCATCAGAAGGGAGGAAGGTTACTCACAAGCCGTTACAAGGTCTCTGCTGGATGCTGTGCTGTTCATCATATTCACTCAGTAATCTCAAATACAGAAACTTTATTCATTCTGCTGATGGTAGGAAATTACTTGGGATAGTCAAAACTGAAGTTGTTTGAGTCAAAGTACAGAAGCATCTCACAGTACCAAATGATTAGCTGCTAAAGTGACAGATTAAATTAAATGCCTTTTCTAAGTTGGGAAAAAAGGTATGGGCACATTTTTGCACACAATGGCTGTCTGATATAACTCTGGACAACAAAGTTTACAGAGATTGTAATTATTTAATGACACCATTTCTTTTCATTGATTCATATCAGTGATTCAGAATATTCCTGATAGTGCCTTTTAATTTCATTGAAAGTGGATGGTATTTAAACTACCACATTTTATTTTATAATTCCATTTGGGGATTAAGCTTCTCTGTCTTTACAGTGCTTAATAAATTCAAATTAATTATCCTAACACTCTATGAGGTCAATAAACTATATAACTCTCCTCTCACATGGGAACAAAACTGAAGTATCTCAGTTGAATGATTTACACAAAGTGCTAAAAATGAGTCAAGCAAGCTCTCCACTAGAAAACTGTCATTTTCATCAAATCTATTCCTAAAAGAGAATTTTCACATAACATTATTTTATATTTTAAAAGTTACAAATGTTTGAACTGACTGTCTTTTTTTAGCCACAATTCGAAAAACCCAAAGTAATATTAATTTTTTAAAAAATTTATTTCCTGAAGATGTTCAACAATTTGTCTTTTTGTTCCCACTTGGGATGAATTTCCTTTTACAAAATTCACTTCTTTTTTTATTTGGAAAGAGAAGCAGGCAAGTTCATTTACTGACGAGATCTGCTTGTCTATTACATACCACGAATTGACAGCACCACAAGAACTACCTCTGAGGAATTCTTAACATGTTCTGTGTAGAAACAACATCTGCCTAGTAGTATCTGTTCATAGAATAAATGTTCTGGGTACAGAGTAGGTCCCTGTTGATTAACATTCTCTGAAGCATCCCACAAGAGGTCTGTATGCAGGTATAGCCTGGAGAAAAGAAGGTTCAGGGGGATGTCGTCAGTGTATATACATGGAGCCAGGCTCGTTTCAGTGGTGCCCAGTGCCAGGACAAGAGGCAACGGGCAGTAACTAAAACATAGGAGTTCCCATCTGAACATCAGGAAACACTTTTTTACTGTGAAGGTGACTGAGCAGTGGCACAGGTTGCCTAGGGAGGTTTTGGGGTGTCCATCAGTGGAGATATTCAAAAGCCATATGGACACAGTCCTGGGCAACTGGCTCCAGGTGGCCCTGGTTGAGCAGGGGGGTTGGACCAGATGAACTCCAGACCTCCCTTCCAACCCCAAGTGTTCTGCGATCTGTGAGTCTGTGAAATATTATCCAAACTGATAAAAGATTAAAGAGGGAAAATCAAAGAATAGAGGAATAATTTTTAAAAAACAGTCTTTTCACAGAAAACTAAGGAAAATATGCCTGAGCAACTAGAGCAGCAGAATCTTTCTGGTACATTTATTTATAACAAGTACTTAATAAAACAGCTAGAAAAAAATATAAACCAGAAGGAGGACATATGCATTCCCAAATCATAAAGGAATTAGCTAGTTAATTTATGAACCACTGACAATTAAATTCGTATGCCAAGAGGTACAGGTACTGAAAAATGGAAAAATTAAAAAAGGAGGATTATGGATTAACACTTTTCCTACAGAAGTCCAAGGAATTCTAGCACTTACTTGCCAGTATCTCTTTCTTCTTCTTCCAGAAAAATAATTGAATAAACACTATTAGAAAAAAAGGTATGAACCCAGAGAGAGACCAAGAGCATAGTAGAACCACAAGCAACAGAAAACATGAATAGGATCAAAAGATCATAGGATAATTCAGGTTGGAAGGTATCTCTGGAGTTCATCTAGTCAAGCCTCCAGCTCAAAGCAGGGTCAGCTATGAGATCTGACCAACTTACTTGGGATTGAAAACCTTCAAGGACTGCTCAAATTCTTTGAGCAATCTGTTCCTCACTGAAAAAGTTTATCCTTATAACCTGTCTGAACTTGTCTTGTTTCAATTTCAGTCCTTAATCTCTTGTCCTCTCAGCACTGTGAATAGCTTGGCTCCATCCTCTTGGTGACTACCTACTATAAGGTCCCCAAGAGCCATATATTCTCCATGTTGAATAAGTCTCAGCTTCTTCTCCTAAGGCAAATCCTTCAACCCCTTGACCACCTTGCTGCCCCTACACTAAACTCACTCCAGTTTTAAATTTAAATTACAAATCTTGGGTAAGATATATAGCACACTCACTTCAGAGACAGCCATACTGTAGTCGTGAATAGTCTTTACAGGTACCAACCTTGTAGAATAGTTTGGGATTCTTCATCTTAGAGAACTGATAGATAAAAGACACAATTTGAAAATATTTCCCTATTCAGGAATGTATATAAAGTTTTGCTTAACTTCTATTGAGAACAAAGTCCCACTTAGACAATTGCATCTAAAAATCTACTTGCATTTCTTAACAGGGCTAGACTTGAGCACATGTTAAAGCGCTTTCCTGAATCTGGGCAAAAGTTATTTTATGTAGAATATAACCTGTAACTGGACTTTATATCTGATTACAGTCCCTTTCAAAACTTTACCCACAAATGATTCACATTTTCCCAAACACTGACAAAACCTTATGAACTGCAAAGTAATTAAAAGACTGAAACAAAAGGTAATGGAAGAACATATATCAAGTCTGGAAAGAGGTGGAAGCGGACACAACAGCGTTCATTCAGTATTACTTAAGATTTCCATTAGCTATCCATGGTGACAGATAAACAGCACTTACATTTGTAAATCATATTGTACCATTATGAATGCTAGTGAAAAGAGTGAAATACAGTGCAAAGGAGTCTGAAAATATCAGACTATAGAAGCCAGTACTGCTTGCGTTGCTTATACAACATTCCCATTAAAACAATAAGGTGTGCAGAATTTGGCTCCTGGATATAGGAAATAAAGGAACAAATCCAAAGCCCACTGAAGTCAATAGGAGACATTCTTCTGACCTCAATGGGCTTTGGATATCACCCAAAATTAGATTCATTCTGGAAAAATGCAAGCTGAAGGAAATAATCATTCAAAAAGTATCTGGGAGAGAGATGTTTGGAAAACCTGGAAATCAAAGAATACCTAGGAGACTTTGTGTAATGTATGATACATGACAAGAGCTTATGAACACTGGTACAAGACTGTACCTTTTCTAAAAGCTTATTAGTCTAGAAATGAAGACAAGATATAAGAAAGAAGAAAATCCATTCCATTCAGTCAGGGAGCAGAAGTCACAGGGATATCATATCACAGTTCAGGCAGGTTGGTTTTTATAGAATTTACAATGTTCCAAGCATCAAATAAAACACAGCACTAAAGATAACCATCCCATTTGAGAAACCAGTAATTACTCAGCTCTTCTCCCAGATACAAGTCTGCTAGTATCTACAAAGATGAAATGCGCAAGCAGTTTGTCTATAGGAATTTACGGTCAGGCTTTGATATGAGGCAAGTGTCCCGTTTATGATTTGGTCCCCTCCTCATTTTAGTGATGAAAGTCAACATAGCCTTTTAAGATTCCAACTTTCCCACTATACATGCATATCTTGTGCTAAACCAAGGATGTCTTTCTTCCTCTTTGGTGGAAGGACACTCACTTTCATCCTATATACCTTGCTGATGTCAGATGGAGAAAATTTCTAACAATATATATACACCTCAGTAAAATGAAGGTCTGACTTTCTTCTCAAGATCAAATGGACTCAGCATGAGCACTATAAGCTCTCAGCAATTATCTTCCTACAATCTCATTGCTGAGAACTGGATAAGGACATCTGTAAGCACATGCTGTGTAGCAGAAAAATAATATAAACCAATGATAAAGGTAGTTTTCCCCCCCTAGTCTTCTGACCACAGAATCACTGATCTTGTCTCCATTTATTGAGTGGAAGAAGCTGGATGGTTTGCATACAGAATAAACCATATTCAAAAGCTATGGCAGCCTGACTAACCCACCTACTGCAATTCAGAATGGCTTGGTCATTTTCTGCTGTTAATACTGCTGTTACTGAGGAGAGTAAAACTTTATTTCTCAAAAAAAAACCTCTAAACTGCTCCCCCCCAGCTCCCCAAAATCCCCAAACTCCAATACCAACCATGCATGGCTCAACAAATAATATTCCTCAGGCTTTGCAACTTCCTGCTTCATTGGTCCCGACCATCTCTCTTTATTTTTTGCTTGTAAGACTTAGATAAGAGAAGGGTGAAGACAGCAAGACATCCCTGAATATATGTATTGGAATAAATAATTGTAAGATGATTATGATGAAGATGATAAAGCTCCAGTTCATTCTGGAATGTCTTTAGGTTTGTACACTGTAGATTATTTGCTATTTAGTACCATCATTTCTGGTTTAAAATTTTTCTATTCCTGGATTTTAAAACAAGAATAATTATTTTTTTTGGATTTGTATAGCTGACCCTTCACAGAAAATGTTGGAAAACATTTTATTTTGAAACATTCATGCTAATGTTTCATATATTTTTTGGACCATTTCACATTTAAAGCTCATTGGCTTTCACTACAGAATCATGCCTCAACATGACTGTAATTCTTTCAGTGGGCTCAATCCTGAGCACTAACTTCTACTGACCCATTCTTAGGTTTTCTCTGGTTCTGATCTTTTGTGACATCATAAAAATTTCGATGGAATGAAGTCACAAATAAAGGATTCATTCACCTGGGTAGGAAGAAAAAGGAGCACAGGGATTTTAAAACATGAGGCTTGTAAAGAAAATTCCTCAACAATACAAATGGGAAAAGTGAAATTGTGGATAACATGATACACAAGAGAATATTTCTGAGTAGGCTGCTTAGCAAAATCTTTTTATAATGCTTCAGAAGTTTTTTTAGAAAGTAGACCCCTATGTTCTTACTCTAAACCCTCCTTGATTTTATAACATTGATATTGGAAAAATCAAATCTTTTGTCTGAAAGCTTTAGTTTCAATTAACGACGATGTTAAGCTTTTTTTTCAGATACATGAAAAGAGTGACAGGATTATAGACCACCAAATTGTTGGTATTTTAAGAATCTGACAGGCTCAGCACCATGTGCCATTCTAGCCTCTCTGTGTATCCTTTGTGGTTAAAACTCTAAAGCACTTTAAATTCTTTTGGTCAGTATTTTTTTCCTTTTAGGGCAGACAACTAGAAGCACATTCCAAGTAACCATTTATGGTGTACAGAAAATTATAAGATACTAAAATCACCTCTTTGAAGGTGTTTCCAGGCTTTGAATAGTAAAAAAAAAATTATTTATAAAAATCAAAGTTGTTGTTTTAATTCTAGAATATAATTATCTATGTTCCAATTCAAATGAAACAGCACAAAGACAGAGCAAAATAATACATGTCAAATTCTAGAGACTTTACTTGGACAAATCTCCCATCAAGCTTTGGTGGCAGCTTTGCCTGATGAGCTACGGCTGAGCCAGATCTGAAATAAGCAAAAATTGAACAAGCCACACCAGTGGAATCAGCTATGAAACAACTGAATATTTTGTGTGTGTGTGTCTGAAAAATAATGACAATTCGGTGAATTATCAGTACAAAAGTAGAAGTCCACTGAAACAGGAGTCCTCAGACTCATTTATCCAGATACAACAGAGAACCAAAAAGATGTTTGAAGAAACAGATGACTTTCCAGAATATTTGATACAGGCTGGAAGAAATATGCGAACAAATTTTTCAAATCATCAAGCTTTGGCAAACAAAACTGACTGTAGCTTTGCATAATTTCATTTACAAATGGCTCAGTCCTTTCATGTTTCTTCTTTTCCAATGAATACCACAAAACTGTGGATCGGTCCTGTGCAGGAGACCTATCTGAGTGCTGGGGCTTATGGTGGGGAAGAGGCCAGCATTTCCGTGCTGCAGACAGGAAAGGTGCCAGCAAGGAGGTTCCTTGGAGCCAGACACCTCGGTAAGAACTGGTGAACATGTAGACTAGCAGATTGTCGCCCTCGAAGGACCAGCACACCAAGAGCCAGGGGACAAGAGGAGCTGCCAATCACCTGCAGCTGGTATATCAGGTCATGGAGTAGGAGAAAAATTCTGGCACGGTGCTAGAAAAGTACGTAAGACATACCCCTGTCTGTGGGGGTGCGTCGATGCAGGAGCCAAATCTATGAGTCTCACACTTGGTGCACAAAAACTTAACAGCTCAGATGGATGGGTAAAATCTGTATCAGTGTAGAAACTGCATGGGATGAAAGCTTTGCAGTTCTGCAGAGGAATCTGGTTCTGCTCTGTACCATCTGTGCACCAATTGTGTGGATTGTTTGCTGAGCTCTGTTTGTTTGGTTTTTTTCGTTCAGGAAAGAATGTACTTCAGGTCAGTTTAACTCTTGAACTATTCTTTTTTGCCCTCACCACAGTTAATTATAGGTTCAAATTTCTTAAAAGACTTAAAAAGAAGATTCATACCTAATTACTATTTCTTACAACTCATTTAATTTTAAAGACAAAAGTCTAATTTCAAAGTTTGTTCACACCACTGAGGGAAATGGAGAAAACCTGGAAATACAAAAAAGGTAAGATTCAAGGTCTGTTTTGCAGTGCTAAAACCTTGCAGCTGACAGTATATTTGTATGTGCACGTAATACACGCACACTCTGTTTGAAACCTAATGACCGTGTGATAGTAAGTACCTGGCAGATCCAGACCTTGAAGTGGACGCTCCCTTTAGGTTTGTGCTAATACTACTAATACCACGTGTTTGTTTGCATGTGTTCTTACAATATACATACACAAGACTGAACGGATCTTAGCAACATGTAAATGCAACAAGATAAAATAAATTTATACATACGTTAAAAATTTACATAAATATGCACATTCTATGCGCATCTCATAAACACATCTCAGACAACGATTCACAATCTTAATGTCCACAGACCCTCCAAACATGCTGTGGTACTCACAGAGTGAAATATGAGACTATTGAAAACAAATGGGAGCCTTGCTTAATCAGGGCTCTGCAGACTGCTGAAGCCCAGAGGGGCACCCAAGAGAATCCTTTGACGAAAATTAAGATTATAATGAAATCAAGGTGAAAAAGGCATTGCTCCTATCTGCTTTTCCAGAAGCTTCTCTTGACTTATGGGAAACACAGCACCTTATGCTCTCAATCAACAGAAAGCAGCAGTGGAAGAGATGGTCTAAGAATTGCATAAACATTGGTAAATGTCTTACAGGAATGTTTGTAAAAATCTTGATGTTCTTTTTTGGCTTCTGGGGTTTTGGCAGGAACTACAGTCTCTAGGCCCATTTCTGTGTACACACTTTAATGATGGGCTTGATTAAGAGACAGTAATTCCCTGGAGGTTTAGCTATCTTATTTATTGACACGAACATGGGTACAACCAAAATCGAATGGTTATGTCCCAAACCAATGGAAAATCACAGATGCAAAACCATGGTGAATCCTTCATTCTTCAGGCTTCATGTATTTCTACTGTTTTCCACTCCATATAAGCTTTATAATCTAACCAACAACCAACCTGGCCTTGCAAGAGATTACCTTCCACCAAACAAAAAGCAGTAGTCTATACGTCAGCCTACATCTGCCCATGAGGGAATTACAGTGAGGTCCAGTTATATTTATCCCAGTAACTCTGCCTGCCAAGTGAGCCAGTTTCTCTCAAATGAGGATTTAAGGGAAGAACACAGATGTTGGTTCTGGGATAAGCTAAGACAGGATTGCTAAGGAAAATTCTAGACAATGAACTGTGTTGTAGGGTAGTTCAGGAGTCACTCTCAGAGAAAAACATGGCAATGAGTTTATGAAAATGAACTTGCTGTCCTCCAGCCTTCTCCTACACAGGATTCCAAATTTACAGTGAGCTCAATAGGATTTGCAGGCACATAATATATCTCAAGACAGGACTTTATATTCAAAGCTCACCTTATCTCAATGAAGTGCAACCATCTCTGGGATGACACTTGGAATTGTTTAATAGTGATAGGGCACAAAGAGAAGCTAGCCAGCAAAGCAGAATGTGGGCAAGGCAGCGTGCTTAGCTCTTATTAAAAGTAGTCAGGAATCATTGCTGATCACAAATTCTGTATCTCTTTAAGATTACTTAAAGACACAAAACATATTTAGGAATAGAACCAAGGTTCTGCTTTTTGTAACTGAAAGGCAATGTGAAGAAAGCATTTTTGTCATCTCCTGTACTGAACGAATGGCACTGAACTTCAAACTAACCATTTTCTTTTTCCTCTCCCTGGAAGGCTCAAGGAGAAGAGCCCTCTCTTATGACTCTGCATTCCTACGAAAACTCAGTCTTTTGAAGTCTTCTCTCTTGCAGGAGAAAGTGGAGATGCTCGACAGACTGCAGCTACCATATATTATTTTACTAGAATAAGAAATGTTGCTAGATCAACAAGTGAAGAAGGCAATGGAGCATCTGCGTGCCAACATTAAAGTCTCTTTTCATCTGTGAGTATTCCATGCTTTCTAAAAGCCTCGCCTTCTCATAGGAATATGGCCCAAATCTCACAGAGATAAGAGTTTGTGGCAGAAATCTACAAGTATATATATATTTGAATATATATATTTGCATATATCTAATGTACACACATGCATTATTCTGTATGTGCTCATTTCTGTTTTATTATTCTCTTTGGTCTGACTTCCGTCTGCTTTTCAGTTTATTATGAAATAGTGAATATTTTATTTTTCAGCTTTTTTTAGTTTTGCGGTTGTTCTCATTCTGGTATTTAGTGACTTTCCCCTTCACTTGTTCCTTTCTATTTCCTTAAGGCACCAAGCCATTCTTGTGGTGCTGGATGAGGATGGGGATGGGGGGAGTTGCCAGCAAAATTTCTGATGCACGTGCAATAAAAGTTCTCCCATCACCTATGCAGGTTTATAAAATCTAACTCTAGGTGCTATTTCTAAATACAGTGGTATATTTTATACAGAGACGCAATTGTAAAGTCTTAATTTGTCTCAATTACTTATATATATTATATGCATAGATATTTCTCCTGTAACGTGATAATGTAGCAAGTACCTGTGCATATGATACATATGAGTATGAGCGCATATATAACATTTTCCAATATTCCAAGCAGCCTGGTACTTGCACACGCTATTACATTAACAGAACAAAATGTAGTTATCAACCAATTCAAAAATTCATGTATGAGGAAAATATTTGTGTTTAACTGAATTTTTTTACTTATTTTAAAATATATTTTTAGACAATGATATATAATATCTCTCATGTCATAATATTTTCATCAAATCTACCTCTATGAAATCTGATCATTCTTTTGCTGCACTAGGAACCCAACAGTGTGATAATCTTAAAAAAACAAATAGTGAAAGGAACTAGATACAGAAAGCCCTCACACTCTAGTTTCAATACCACAAGCTGCAAAACCCAAAACCCAATACTGAATCTGAGAAATATAAATTATGTTTTAGTTAAAGTGTGATGCAAAACCCACTGATGCCTTTTGGAAAACAAACGAGTCTTATAACTTATACAGGAGATCATCAAATGCGAATCTAGTATAGCAGAGAAAAATGCTGAAAACAATATAAAATGTGTAAAGGTTACAGATGATGCAATGAATCTTTGAATATTGTGTTCAAATCATCTTCAGAAGGTGTTTAGCTGAAAGAAAAAGGTGTCAAAGACAAGTAATGAAAACGTGGTTAAAGGCACAATATGACCCTGTTATAAGAAGAGGCTGAAATGAGTAAGTGATAATATGACACAGACATCAGATAATGACGTTTTGGCAGTAAGTGCCAAGAATGGTTCTGTCCACAGTGTTGTTCGATAGGAATTCTCAGCAAAGAAACACATAAAGGAAGCCTCATGTTTCTGATCACTACAGTAAATGTAACAAAGAATGAAAATGGAGGGGCTCAGTTATAACCTTCAACGGCCAAAGTAAACAAGAAGGTGTTTGATTTTCAGCCAATAAAGACAAAGTGAAAAATGAATGTGGGAAAGATCTGGGCAGAGCTTTTTCTGGTAGAGAAAGACAGGCAGATGTGCATGATACTTTATTTATTGCTTTGGAACAATACAAATGATTGGAGAAAATCGAAGTATTTTTGAAAAAAAAAATTGTATTAGTTCTTCAGACATGTGCTGGAAATGTTTAAACAAGGTACAGAAAACTCCCAAAAAATGGAAATTCAATTGGAAAAGTGCACTTTTTGTTATCAGTGCTGTTTCTTGTGGAAGCTGAACTCAACTATGGGATTAACCTTTCAAATGCATTACTAGACTCCCTAGGATAGACTCTTCGATACAAGGCTACTGGAGACCACTGATGGGTGAAAAAAAGTCAGCAAGACAGAGACATGAAATATCTCTGGAATTTACTCCTTGTACCTGCTGTGCCAACAGCAGTATATAAAGAGCAAAGAAATAAATTCCGTGAAACACTTTTAACACAAGATGTTAATTCATATTTGCCACAGACATTTGACAAAAGTAATTGTACATTCTACTGTGGTCCTCACACAGCTTCCTCAAACCAGTTTTGAAGTTAGCCCTCACACTGCTTCTACATATGCATAAATAATCAGTGTTTCCTGCAACTCTGGAATTGGAAAGGCTGCGAGAATTGAGCTTGTTCAGCCTGGAGAAGAGGAGGCTCCAGGGAGACCTTATAGCCCCTTCCAGTACCTGAAGGGGCCGACAAGGAAGCTGGGGGGGACTTTTTACAAGGGTCTGTAGTGACAGGACAAGGGGTAACAGGTACAAATTGAAAACAGGGAGGTTTAGATTAGATATCAGGAAGAAGTTCTTCCTGCAGAAGGTGGTGAGGCACTGGAACAGGTTGCCCAGAGAAGCTGTGGATGCCCCATCCCTGGAAGTGTTCAAGGCCAGGCTGGATGAGGCTTTGAGCAACCTGGTCTAGTGGAAGGTGTCCCTGCCCATGGCAGGGGGGTTGGAACTAGATGATCTTTAAGGTCCCTTCCAACCCAAACCATCCTATGATTCTATGATTCTATGGATACAGCAGTCACATCACTGCATGCAAATTGCACTTGTTCTGAAATAGGAAGTTTAGACAACCAGCAGTAGTTTGATGCTGGAAAGACAGCCTTTCTAAAATAATCCACCAGTTAATGGCCATTCAGAGGTAGAAGTCAATAGTCCCTAGTCCAACAAGACTATACTACTTTGTGTATCAGGAGAGACACACTGACCTTATAGATTCAGCCTGCTCCTATTTGTTTTTTCATCTCTTTCTCTATTTCCTGCCTGCTTTATTCCCCCCTAAGTAGGTCTTTAATTATTTCTTTGACAACACTTACTGGTGAAAAGGTGGGAAGACTGTTGGTTGTTAAAAGTGTTAAAGCTAGCAGCAGTCATTTTCCATTGTTTTAGAAAAAATACGGTCCAGAGGTAATTGTCTTTTTAAATTCTTGATACACTGCTTGATAGTGTGATGGATCATTGACTGCAAATACTCCCAGACATTTGTCCCCCAGGCAAGGATGAACCTTAACACATTACTTTATGTCAAAACTGAAAGAAAACTAAAAGATGCAGAGTGAATGGAGAACTATTGCAAGATTGTCTTACATTCTCCAGTGTTCAGTATCATATCCTTTAAGACATGTTTATCAAGATACTTTCTGTATCTGTTCACTAAGTATATATATCCTTATGTTCTATGAGATGACCTAAGAAAGCCGGAGTCACTAAATAATAAGAAAGCCAAGCTGAAGGAGTTACGGAAAGAAAACACTTAAATAAGCAACATTCACCAACAGAGAAACTAGAGAAAGAACCAGAAATGGTGACCACCAGAAGTCCTACAACTATTCAGGAAGAAGCACTTTAAAATAATTTATAAAATATTTTACAGTGACATGTGTTTATCTTCCACATACTGATCACAGTGACAAACAAATGTAATACAAGAAACAAAGCCAATCTTAAGAAAAAAATTTTAAAAATCAGTTTGCTATTCAAGCCATGGATCTGTTAACAGATGGAAATTGAACCTCTTAGACTGTTCTTATCATAATGACTACTTGGAAAACTTACTAACTCCAATTATAGCCACAATTAGCACTTTTTGAAGACATACATGCATAAAGCACTGAGATCTAACACAGACACATACACACAAAAATATCTTGTTTTCTGTTACACTGCCTTATCACACTGCAACTGGAAAAGGATTCATCTTCTTCAGCACTTCCCCAGATCTCCTGTGCCCTGGCTTCCACTGAATGGGTTTATCTTAGTGATTTTTAGTGACACCTGCAGTTCTCTAAGAAAAATGCAGTGAGGTTTTTTTCCCGTGGTGCAACTCCATCAGAGTGCCCTCTATCTCATTTATCCACCACTAATGGGGCACTGGGCACAACCAAAAGGCACAAAATTTTTCCAGTAGATCCAGTAGAGATTTTCAGAAAAATCCAGTAGAGATTTTCCAGTAGATCAGCCCACTGGGGCCCTTGGCAGTTAGCATACCTGGGACTTAAGATTAACTCTAAGCAATCCTTTACTACAGAGCACTTAAACAGAACTTTCTTCCCTTCTGCTTTGGCAGCCCCATGATATATTCCAGTTGCAGCTCAAGGTCTACTTCTTCATCAACACAGCCAACATCTCCTAAGCTATGGGCTTTCTTCCAGTCTGCAACACCAGAGGCAGAATCTCAGCACTATTGGCTACCCATTTACCAACACACTGCAAATCCTGTGTCACTTGCTATAGCTCCTTCTCATAGAATTTCATATTATGTCATTAACAGATGTGTATTTTACTGATTGTTAA
The DNA here is from genome assembly GCF_000690775.1 of Eurypyga helias. Classification (NCBI taxonomy): domain Eukaryota; kingdom Metazoa; phylum Chordata; class Aves; order Eurypygiformes; family Eurypygidae; genus Eurypyga; species Eurypyga helias. The sequence continues at coordinate 23,576 of NW_010235124.1, forward strand.
ACGTTTTCTGGAGAAGAGTTACTGATCTGCGAAGTAGAGACTGAATGTCTCTTAAAAAAAAGGACTTCTGATTATCAACAGGTTGTAATGGTGTTCCTGCCTATCATACACAATTACTGTTTATTTAAAGAGCTCCTGAGAAACTGTGAGAAGGTTCACTGCTATTTATCGCAAAGCATGGATGTTAGCCTGCCAGTGGAATGGAAAGAGGCTAATATTCCCAATTTAAAAAAAAAAAAAAAACTAATATTCCCAATTCAAAAAAAAAAAAAATTGGCCAACTTTTAATTGAAGCTAAATAGAAAATAAAACCACCACCCCTACCCTGCTAGGGAAAAGGAGGACTCTCAAATCAAGACTGTATCAATGAATTTTGTATTATTTTTAGACCAAAAGACTAAACAATAGAAATTATATACATAAAAGTATTTAGGTAGCCTTGAGTGAATAAAGAAAACCAAAACATTTTTCCAGGAAATATTGATGTATTTTTCCGATGTGGAGTTACTTACCTGTTAGCAATCTGATATTCCCAGCTCTGTCTGCTCATGATGACAGACTAATTCTTAAAATTAATCATTATGACTTTCATTCCACAGTTTTAAACCAAGAATCAATATGTTCTGAAGGTTTTATTGCCTCTTAGAATTTCACATTCCCAATTAGTCATTAAACAATCACCTTTCATTATGTACACTTTGGAGCAACGTTAGACAATGATCCGGTAAATATTCTGGAATAGATGAATTGTTTATCACTACAGCTGATAGACTTGTCTAGTAATGAAGAGATATCCTATTCTGTCATTCAGTAAAAGAGAAATATAAGGCACCTAAACATGCAATTATTGTCCTTTTTGTTTACAAGACACACATACTAAAATTTATTCAGCAAAGCAGTTTGGAATTGGTAATTCTTCGGGGGATTATAATTCTAGGAAAGCTTTGCACAAAAGATTCTTCAGTAATTCATACTGACACCTTACTAAATCCTAGCTAAATACTCTGGATCAAGACCATAGTTGCAGTGTTCCATAAACAAGGATTGTCTGAAAAAAATACCCTTACGATGTTTAGATCTCCAGAAAATATCAAAACTGGTTACTTTAAAGTTGGCATAAAGCCTAAGATTATGGTAAAATTAAAATGCAATCAGTGACTATGCAGCAAAGTTGTGGAGGCTTAGATGAGGAACTTATGTACGTGTCTTAGCAGTGTCTACACCAGAGACATTATACAGAGATTCCATTATAATTATAAGACAAGGACATCATGCGCCCTGAAGAAGTAAGTGTTTTCTAAAGGCTTATGGCAATGCTATCATATAGAATATTACCAATAGGCATTACTATTTATCCTTTTCAGTAATTAATTGACTCTGATAAAAGACAGTTTATTCATTCTGAAATACTGGTTCACTTCCTCTCTCGAGTACTTGGGTTGCTAGGCATGTCCAAGACAGAATGCCTAGCTCGCCAGTTATTCAATAATCTCCTTCAGTAGCCAGATACTCCACCCAAAAACTGAGTACAGAATGTAGAAAGTAGGGGGAACCCATATCTATTGCATGTTCCCTGTCTGGGAGGAAACATAAATCAGGGACCTAAAATGAGAAACGCATTGCCAAGTCTTATAATCTTCAAAAACTGTGGAAGCACAGACCATCTAATATTAGTAATTAGTAAAATATTGGGTTTTTTGCAACAGAAGACTCTTAGCAAACAGAACTGGTCTGAGAATTCTTAAGACAATGGAATGGAGTTTAATTCTGGAAATTAAAATGAAGGAATGATTACACAGCAAATTCTCAATGAGCATTGCATGTCCTAAAGGGGCCGGTGCTCTGTAGCTGTGAAAATAGGCAGTGCTCAACAGGTAAAGCCTGAACGGGAACCTTATGTCGGCCACATCAATAACACTCCGGCGTGATGTGACATGTGAGTGACCATATGGCCTCCATTAAAAAGAGAAAAGAAAGGGTTAGGACACAAGAACACAGAGAAGAAACCTGTCAAGCAGTTTGAATCTGTGTCTAGAAAACAAAGCCAAATAGCGCAGCAGCCAGCAGCACAGCAGTGGTGTTGAGAAATAAGCAAGCCCTCTTCGACTGATGAGGAAGGAGGCTGATCCACATAAGCCAGTTCAAGAAGCAGACACCCTTGGAGTAAAACACATACATACCACTGGGTATTGACAGTGATAGGTTAGACTCCCTGGCATGAGGTCTTCTTTTAATGATCAGACAAAACCATATTTTCTCACCATTCCTTTTAGCAGGATGGTTTAGATCCCTGAGTAGCAAACAAATGACACTCCTGCAAGTGGGGATAGCTGAAGAGATTTTAAACATCAAGGAGGAGATTTCAGGAAGTGGACCCATGCAGGCAGGTCAATGTGTATAGTACTGATGGTAGCCAATGTAGCCTTTATGATCTAAAGGATGAAAGAAGCAGAGCCACCAGGTCAGAAACATTCAGGAAGCAATAGGGAATGAGCCAATGTGGATACATTCCCACTGTGCTCCATGGGTGTTGCCAAAGCTGATACAGCTGCATGACAGATTCATGCTGTAGGAGGCAAGCACTGTGTGAACATCCAGCATTTTCCCCACAGACTTTACAGAGTAAATCACAAGGGTGTATGACATCTCCAGTGCTGCTATGAACATCTCACCCCTCACATTTGCCTACGTACTTACCCAAATGGCACAAGAAATTTTGGCTCTGGTGGCATGGTCAGGAGAAGATGAAAAGACAAAAGCCGCCTTAATTCATTTGAGAAGAAAACCTCAGACTCTAGCTGCCTTTTGCAGAATGTTTGTGTCTTGAACAAAGAGAAAACCCCTGAGAAATGGCCCTAATTGAGAAAACCAAGGTACCCCGTATGTAGACTTGATCATCGGACATAACCATCTCATCTTCTGCACGACTGAAATGAGGCTTTGGACTAAACCCTCAATATGGGAGAAGCAAAAGATAATATATTAATTGCAAAAGACCTGAAAAGCATTCCCTTTCAACAAGAGAACTTCCCTATATGCCATATGCTGAGTAGCAAGCAAAGGAGCAACAGCACACCTCTACTAATATTGCAAAGACAAAATTTTGGATTTTGAATGCCTGGGCCATAGCAAACCCATCATCATAGCTAATGTGGCCTCATTTCAAGAGCTCGTGTTTCAAGGACAGATATTGATTAAGACCAAAGGGCATCTCTAGGACTTAGCTTTTTTTCCCCAGCAACAATAACCTTTGAGATATGGAATACAGCCTCTAAAAAGGTTGATCAGGGAATAAATGGAAACAGCAGTGTTAAATATGAAAGGCATTGGGGGGGGCGGGCAGGTGGGCCAGGGCTGTTTCTCCAAATACATAAAGATTTAGGGCAGGTGCCAGACTTAGAGGGGATAACAGAAAATTGGGGATTGTTCCCCATTAAAGAGATTATTAGATAATAGGGAAATACCAGGAGAAAAGCCTAAATTACTGCAGTTGATTCATCTTCCCACAAGGTAAGCTGTTCTTTCCATAAACCCTAACCAACATACCATGCCTAAAATATTAAATTGTTTAAAGGAATAATGGCATACATTTATTTCTGGTCACACATAATATTGCCCTTAAAACTGTGCAATGTCAATGCATATTAGGAATTTGGCACTTAAATAGTGCTGAAAATGTAAATAGTGCTAGAGTTCTTATCTTGGTACTCAATCACACAAAAAACCCACCCCAGGTAACTTTTTATATTTCAGTGTGTCCAACTACACATCGGTGTCCAAGGTCCTGCTCCTTACAAGCAAGTTCAAAGCAGAAATTCTCATTAATTTCCATAATGCAGTATCTAATCCTACATGTAACACTAGACAAGAGACTGTCATGTTATTTTCAGACAAACCTTTAGTCAAAGGCCATTTGCTTAAGGACAGTAGGTTTGCAAAAATCTTGTGTGAACATAATATAGGGTTAAGCAGAAAGATTTTAAATCAAAACACATATCACTTCTTCCTACTTTTATCCCTATCCATATCATACCTCCTCAAAAAATAGTGAATTATTTAAACAGTGGCAGCTGGTACAGAATGTATTTGGAATAACCATGAATTTCTACAGCTTCAGCAGCAGCATGCTTGGGCTTCAATAGTCAAAGGATGGCTCAAATTCCATTAATCTCTCCCTCAAATAAGTGCTTTCTACCTTGTGTGAAAAAAAAATAGCAACACCCTATAGTAGGAAATTAAAAAGCTTGGGATTTAACAAAGGATTGGAAAAAATATAAACTACATTTGATCTGACCAAAAAAAAGTAGAATAATTGATTAACAGAGTGTCTACCTGGACTAAAAGTTTGATAAACACTAATTGGCTTAATTACTTCAATTAAGACTAACAGCATGTGGATAGAATAGGAGGAAGTATTATTGGTGATAAAAATCAGTCCAGACAGTCAAATCTAAAACTCACTGCTAGCATTTGCAGAAGAATTATACCATACTGAGCAACTGGAAATAAAATTCATTAACTACAAAGACAGTATCTCTGGCTCTGGAATTTCCTGAACTGCAAACTGCTGGAGTTGGGAAGAATGTTCTGACAAAGTAACAATACATGATTGCCCTGTTCTAATGGGTTTTTTTCCAACTGCGTTTTATTTTAGCCAATATTGGAGACAGGAGACTGGCCTAGTGTAACCTTTGGTCTAACCTAATATAATAATTTTAATGTTCTTAAAATGGATAATGGATGTATAAAATCAATAAAGGCAGCATACTACATAGGGTGAAAACATACAAAAGATGATCCTTAACTATTATCATAATGAGACATGATCTTGGAATCCTTATTCTTTGAAAATAGCAATTCAATATGCAACAGGATTCAAAAAGACAAACACCAAACTACTAGGAAAGAGACAGAAATAAATCTGAGACAGTGTAAACCTACCAAGTTCCTAACATCTACAGAGTATGTAGCTCTGACATCCCACTTTGGGAAAAAAAAAAAGACTCTGTAAAACTGTAATTTTAGTTTCTAAAAACTCATAGCTTCTATGAAACTGTAGAAAAAGTATCAAAGATAAATTAAAGTATGGAACAGCTTCACAAAAGAGAAACAAAACACACCAAGATGCTTCACTTCAAAAAAAACCCCAGAAGATTGAAAGCAAAAGATGACTGATCTCAGTGTTGAGATGACTAATACAATTAAGAAAATTAACATAGAAGAATAATCTGTTATTTGCTACTCTGCAAATAAGGCTCACCAAACAAAATTCTCTCCTAGCAGGTGAGAGGCAATATTAAGCTAGATGGACCTTGGGTCTCATTTCATGTGGCTGATCTTATATTCCAAATGACATGAAGTAAATAAGTTCAAGAATCTATATGTACATATACATATGAAAATAATATAAATACAGTGTATGTTCACAATTATTATCATTATTTATATCCATTTTATGGGAAGAGTTACTAAAAGTTGAAGCAGATTATCAATTAGAATTCAAGTAAAGACCAACCAGAGTAGTTTCCTGCAAAATTCTTAAACTTCTTTTCAAAGTACAAATATATCAGCAATTTTCAGAGACAGGATACAGGAGCAGAATTCTTACATTCAGATAAACACAAAGTGGAAGTCTATGAAGTTCTGATTTTTCACAAATTTCTGAATCATCTTCATTTCATAGAGCCACATATTATTCCAGGCAATAAATTTATGAGGTCTTGTTTATTGTTCTGTGTTGTCAATCTTTCCCAAACCCATTTCCCAGTACTATTCCTTTAAAAACATACTACTTGTCATGCCCCACTGCCTAAGCATAGCCATGGGGTTCTTTGCATGGTTGGTTTTGGTTTTTTTTTTTAATTCCAAAAAGACTTGGGCACACTGAGTAAACAGATTTAATAAGCTGAACTCAATCGTGACTTCTCCAGTTACATTTTTTGGCAGAAAATGCCTTTCTGAGTTTGTATTTCAGTAAGATTCACTTAGTACAACCAAAGCTGAGTAGGCTTTCATCCACAATTACAAAGTTAAAATATATGGAGAAAGAATAATGCTGGGAAAATGCTCTTTTGGCAAATAAAAGCTGGAGGAAATTAATCCCACCAATTTCCCACCTTTAATGAGTTCAAATCTTGCCATCGTTAATAATACTGAAATAGTTATTAACATTTATATCAATATAATTAGAGAAGGTCTTTGGACCTGCCAGTGGGATCGGAAGCTATTGGAACTTCTATCACATGAGCAAGATCAAAACCAAAGCGGCTGTACTTTTTTTTCTTTGCATTAAGTAACTTCATAGCCCAAGCATCTGACTTTCGTCTTGACTTAAAGTACTTGGCTGTAAGCCAAAGGCAGGTTCAAATAAGGTTCTTTTGATTCCACACACATGCACATACACACATTCTTTCAATCCACCCTCTTTGCATGCAGGAGTCAAAGGGAGTTAAAGGCAGACAGCACCTCAAAACATGTTCAGCACTTTGCAGAATGTGGCCCTTTATCCTTATTTGACCCCTTGTACTTGCTTGGTTTTCTTTTGCCAGTTCTACTAATGATGTTCCTCTGCAATAAAAAAACACTGATGCCTGCTGTCATCTTTCCTTGAAGTCCTATACAAAAACCACTGATGCCTGCTGTCATCTTTCCTTGAAGTCCTATACAGCCTATATCCCCAAGTTACTACATATAGTTTCTACATTCTACATCATTTTAGAAACTAAGATAATTCTGAAAAACAGGATAAAATATTTTCACCAGAAGTTGTAAGACTGGAGAATTCTTCTGTAAATACAGTCACAGTTTACCCTGAAATATTATTCTATTGTAGCCTGTAAGGAGATCTCTAGTTATTTTAAAACCTAACGGGGCTGAATTCTCATGGCTTGTGATCCTAAAATGTGGAGTAGAGTCTACCAACGTCATCCAGCTCCTTTGACTTTGTTCAGACCAGAAAACTGTCCAAACAGAAAACTTTCTGCCTGTATCTTTAGGTTCCCACTCAACACAAATGACAGCGTTAAAACAAAGGGGAAACAGGAGCGATACACACTAGATCTTGTTCCGACAGTCACTTAGCATGCATGTCTATATCCAGGAGCCCAGATACCATAGTAGAATATAGTAGTTTATGTACATCAGTTCTATAAAATCAGTGGTGATGAGGACTTAGAAAATTAATGAGTTTTCTGGACTTCATTTATGGATCATCAGATAAACTATGAAATTTTACTGCAAATCAGCCATTATTGCCCCAAAGCTGCATTCCTAAATGCATGTTTAGATTCCAGAATAAAATTGACTTGAACTTTTTGGAATCAATTTGATTGTTTGTGAGCCTATAAAGGTGTTAAAAAACAAATTTTAACACCTAAGTTTGAAAATATTAGTTCAAGCGCTTTGGACTTTATTCTGAGAGATCATACTGTGTTTAACTATCTGAACATTTAGCTTATTAATTCCTTAAAATTTTTGTTATGAAAGTAGGAGCCAATAGATTTCCCACAAAGTTTTAGAGGAGTCAGGTGCAAGATTATCCAGCTGGAATCTGAATTGCGGAAACAGGAGTGCAGAAGCATTTTTCATTATTGGCTTTTTAACTGAAAAATTCCTAACTTCAAAGAGCCAGGTAAAAGGAAGAAAAAGTCTTCCTGCATTTGAGAGACATTGGCTGTTTGAAACTTTGGAGATTTTTGCTGTCTACATGAGTACAATCGCTTTCTTTTTTGTTTCCAAGTAAATGAAATAAGAACTGAGTTTTTGTGTCTTTCCACAAGTCCATGAGTAGCTATGGGACAAAGCAGTTATCAAGACAGAGAAGAGCACACCTACTGTATTGTTTGCCACTAGGGTTAACATGTCCCAGCTTCTTTAACAGATCTTCTGTGTAGTGTTTGACAGTCACATCTCCTTTCCAGGCCTCTGTTTACACATCTATAAAACAGATATAATATTCTTATCAGAAGAATCAGACCTTTACTTTATTAACATTTAAGTGCTTACACATTCTTAGATTATTTGCACTAAATAAACCAAAAATACTGCATACAACTTGCAGACTACTTACTTAACAAGTCTCATGAGATAGTTTGTTAGGAAATAGATTCTCAGTGAGAAAATTAGACTGTTGCCCAAATATTAATGTATAAATTGAACACTTTAACAACTCCATTTTTAGAATCATCTCATTTTTGGAAAATATGGCACTAGAAATTGCTTAGTAGCATCCCTCACTAATGGTACTTGCACTATAGCCTCTCTCTACTGCTTCATTAGTATTAATGCATTAATAAATCAGGATGCATCTTTATATTATCAAGATATAGTAGATGATTCTTGTATGTTTGTCAGAAAAAGTTATAGTGTGCACACGAAAATTGTATTTTACAGAAGTGGCACAATATTACAGTATTTCAGTACATTATATTAAATCCACTGTAGAATCGGAACTAAAATAAAAAGGTGAGTTGCACTATCTTATATAAACACTACTTTCCCAAAGTCTATCTTCTATACTACAACAACATTTTAAAGTAAATTTTAAGAGCTAGAATTCTACAATCTGTTTTGAAAGAGAGATATTAATGATGTTCATTACAGAGTTTTGGAACTACAAAGGCTTTGAGGCTGAACGGTCTAACAGTTCTTTTTAATCAATAAGTTAATGTCCTTATCTTATGTAGGAACTGCATTTTAACATACTACACAACTCATTCCCTCCAATAAAACAGTGACAGGAATCTTAAAAATGCTGAGCACTCTCCTCTCAAATTTGATATTGTTGCACTGTTGCTAATCTCAAAACATCACAAAAATCACTCTCAGCTGCATGGAATCAAGTATAACTAGTTCCCACAGTCCAAGTTAGTAACCAGATGATCTTTAAGGTCCCTTCCAACCCAAACCATTCTATGACTCTATGATTCTATGAATTGGGAAGCCTGCACAGAACATGGCAAAACAATTCCATCTGGTAGACTGCCTCATGTGGATCATAACCGGAGTAAGGAGTTTGAGTGGTCCCTTTTTTGTAATGCTGCCAGGGCTATGTAAATGTAAATTCAGAATCTGAAAGTTCTAAGTATCTCCCTGCTAGTCTTTTGCCACAAAAAAGAGTCTATTATTGTTACATGTTGTGAATCATCTTTTCAATGGTTTTATCATACAATTCTTACACAGGCAGTGCTTACAAATAAATTTGGTTATTTACAGTAGTAAAGCACAGATGCCTAAAATTCTCCCCTTGGTCCCTACCCAGACATCCCCAACTATAAAATATTGCTGATTCATAATTCCAATTTTTTTGTGGTGCAACTCATGCATGCATTAGGAAATAAAAATAAATCATGTTGTTTTCATAAGCAACAGGGGCACTGTTCTAAAAATCTAATTTTTTTTCAGAATGATTTGATAAATCTGTTAATGCTAATGAGAATTCTGATTGTTCAAAGTTTGCCACATCAGGGACTAGTCAGGAATATGGAAAAAGCAGAGTACTGTGACTAATATTGTTAATGCCTCTTTACACAAGATTAGAGAGTCACATTCTCAAATCCTGAGGGGAATTTGGCTTAGTAGCTCACCCTCTTTGATACCTTTAAAGAACAGAATGTAAGGTGCTAAAAATATTTATTTGGCACGAAAATGGTCTGAGACACTTCTGAGGGTAAACTAATTTCACAGTAGGTGTGTTCAGGCATAGGAAACAGTTTGGAAGTTAACGAAGAAACCTGAAGTGTTGTGATTAATGGACTGAATGACATTATGGAGTCATGTTCTTCATTCCTCAGAAGAAATGTGATCAATAACAAACGCACTGCATGACGTGTTTCTCTAAGTATCTACTTAACTTACTTCTTTTGAGTAGCAAGTTACTAGAAAAGTGATATTAAAAACAATGGACATTTAATAAAAGAATGGTTAGATTGTAGAATCCTGTGGGTTTTTTTTAAATCTGGTAAAAAAATATTAGTAGCAATAAGCTTGTTTTAGAACCCAATTAAACAAGCAAACACACACCATATTATTACTTAGTTAAATATTTTTGAAAGTGCATTTGACTAACATTGCTAATTCCTCAATACGCCGTTTGTACTCTCGAACTGTAAAGAAGAATGTGGAATTTAATGGTTGTTTTTTAAAGATACGTCAATGAAGAATAGGTATTCTGTCCTGAAGACAACAGGGACTGACATAATTACTTAGAAAATTTAAGAATTAGTATTACTTTAGACTATTATAACACTACAGCACTCTTGGGTTTAGGCAAAATGCTTATTATTCTTAAAGCACTTAGTCCTGTCACACTCTGTTACCACTGATTTTTGTAGCACGGTTTCCCAGGAGAGAGCTGTTCAAATACAGAAAAAGGCACTCCCCAGAAAAGCCTTGTGACTCCTCTGTCTGGCAGGAGTTTTGTGACCAAGTATTCTGACCAAAACATTTATAATTCTTTCTTAATTTAGGATTCTTTTTATTTCACATCTCTTTGATTTGTTAACATATGAAAATATAAAACCAGGATCTCACATCCCAAGCCAATCTACTGTCACTTTAGTACCATGTCCTTCCAGCTGTAGTTGGCAACTTCTATTTCTAAGCAAGCCAGTAAAGAAATATGCACCTAGAGTTTGCGGCACTTAGAACCTGAAGAAACAACTCCCCCCTTAACTCTAAAGGTTCTCAGTTTAAAACACAAGGCATGAAATGCAATAGTGAATGGCTCCCAGAGCCAGATTATGAATGGTTTTCCTTTTTCACGATGGTGGGTACTTATCCTCTTACATAGTCCCAATTCAGCAGACTACTAATTTTTTATTTATGTGGCCATGTTTTGGCCTTCTGTTGTACTTGATGACTGAATAATAGTTTTGTCATTTCACACTACTGGCAATGTGCAATATTATTTAAAAAAAAAAAAAGAGAAGTAGGGACATAGCTTCTTTTTCAGTATCACCAGTCAATTTCTCTTTTCCTCATCTAAGATTTGAAACCTCTTTGTGAGAATACACCAGCCTGTACCCTATGTCTGTCTGGAATCCAAGGCGGAGCTATCCCTTTCACAAGCCAAATTCTGATTTATACCCTATCTAGCGTCATTTCTTTAAAAGACTGCAAAGTGAAAAAATTATGTGGTATTTTTTCCTCATAATTACATAAAGGTGTGCATCAGACACAGTTTTTCAAAAAATTATAGCAAATCAATTGATATTAAAAATAAACCATCATATAAAATGCAGTATGTAGCTATAAAATTTCTTCTCTATAGCTTTTCTTGGTAAACATTTTTTTTTTATGACTTCATATTATGGGAAAACACAAGGTTCTATATTCTAGAAAGATTAATCAGTTGAGAAAGAGTCTAACTTGGCAGAGGATTCTGCTCTGTAGTTCTACATTATGAAGACTACTATACAGCTACACTTCACTGTACTTTACTTTTAAATTTTTTTAAGGCCCTTATGCACCCTATTCAATTAAAAAAAAAAAAAAACCCTCTCAACACATGCTTGTATGACTTATCTCTTCAATATATATTAAAAAGTAATTAATATACCTTCCAGGTATTTAGTTCAGGCAGTAATATGCATAAGATCAAGTTGATATTGAAAGTTTTGTGTCAACTGTAACACAACAGTAACTGATACCAGTGAAGCCAGATTTTCAGATTTGTTGCCATAGGTCTGCCATATACCGTTGGTCTGCTTTCTCTAACTTGAGATGTCAGGGCCCTTTTTTAAGACCAATTGCTTCCAGATGTATGGTATAGTGGCAGTGGAGAGAAAGAGGAGGCATACTTCCCACGAGCATAACTGAAATTGTAGTGAAAAAGCATCCTCCACAGATCAAAGTCAGACGCTTCAGTGTATTTGTTTCTTCCGTCTTCTGTTAGGTAGGGAATTTCTCTTTCTTATATTTTAAGTCAACCACCAGAAAAACAGAGACATTTTGCCTACGTAATTTTATAGCCAATGCAATATGACCCTTTGCTGACTTGTTCAGGGCAAGACAATATCCTTATTCACACTGAAGAATACATCCTAATGAACTGAATTCTGTGAAGCCATTTGTAAAGTGGCATTCACCATATGAAAGACCTAAGTCTTAAGGAATACTAGTTGTCTAGTTTAAATTAGTAAGTTTTAAATAGAATTAATTGCTCAGAGTCAATCATTTTGCATAAGGACGCAGGTGTCATAGCATAACGTTGAGCACTTTGGTATAGTGTTTGTTCATTACTAAGTTAGCATGAGTAGCTGCATTTGCTAAAGCCTTAGGGCTCAAGCTGTAAATTTCCAGTTGCCAGCTGGAATAGAGTTGGTTTTCTTCTTAGTAGATTATACTTCAGCTTTAGTGTGAGAATAAGTTGATAACACACTGATGTTTTGGTTTTGCCAAGCAGTGCTTATCCTAAGTTTTGTCTGATATAGCAAGCAGTGGCACAAGAAGCACAAACCACAAGATAAGGAGGCTACAAGCACCAACAAGATGAGAACAGTAAACAGCCTGCCTGGAGACAGAGAAAGAATCCCATAAAGTGTTAGAAGACCCCAGACCAAAAAACCACCATTGGACTGAGAAGGCGCTTGAGGGTTGAGCACATGGATTGTGAGGGTATAATTGCCCAAGAATTCCTTTGTTCAGGGTCCCTCTCTGGAGGCACCAGCTTGAGCTGTTACTTTTTCTTTTTGCTGTACCATCTGAATAATTTTTTTAATATAAGATTTGATATCAGAGACTCTGCTATAGGAAATCTAGGGCTGAATCTGGAAGGAGAGAAGCTCTCAAGGGGGAGAATGCACTTGTGAAAGGAGTCAGAAGGGGCACCTGCCAGCTCACTGGAGTCGCCCACTGGGAAGGGACTTTAGTCCTAGAAGTTAAAGACTCGGTGTGCACGTGACTCCTACGATGGTGAATGAGTGCTCAAGTGGTCTCTCCTTTGACATAAGACTCTAATCATTTTATACAGTATATCCTCATACCATAACAGGGGCTGGTTCATGTGGTTATTAATGGAAGTAGAGTATGACTGTGCTAGATTGCAAGTTCACATTCCCCAGATCATTAGTATGCAATTAATATCTGCAGATGTCATCATAGCTCTTTGGTGACCTGTAAGAAATACACTTGATGATGTTATTTTCTATATTTCTTTACAGATTTCTATTAGAAGAGAACACTCTGCCATTATTGCACTCTTTTTGTGTATGTCAGCAGGCAGCCCAAATTTTAAACCAGTACATAAAATGAACCATAGAATCATAGAATCATAGAATGGTTTGGGTTGGAAGGGACCTTAAAGACCATCTAGTTCCAACCCCCCTGCCATGGGCAGGGACACCTTCCACTAGACCAGGTTGCTCAAAGCCACATCCAGCCTGGCCTTGAAGACAGCCAGGGATGGGGCATCCTTCTCTGCTGACCATGTTTTAGGTCAGCAGAGGAGGACATTATCCAAGCAGCTTTGGCTATTCTTCCAGTGACATTTGTCCTGCTAATTCAATTCTGCAGAGCTAGCAGTCAAGCCCCATCGGAAAACATGATAATAGATATGAAAGCCTGTGTTTATTACAGAGCTCTTCTAACATCTATTCCATACTTAAATGAAACACTGAAAAAAACAATGCCCTGGAATGCTAAACAATAAACCGTTAGACTAGGATGCTTCATGGCCAAGTATATTGCTTTCAAATGCTTCAGAATAACTCCTAAATTCCTATATTTGTATTTAAGGCAACATTCTTGCAATTACGAACACATGAAACTGCCAATTATAATTAATGTTTGTTTTATTGAACTGCTTACTACATAAACACAGTATTTTTCCAAAGAAAAAGGTTCCCTTTTCAAGGCAAAATACATACAAAGTAAACATAATATATTCCAGAAAACACTGATAGATTCATCAAGTGAGTATGCATTTTTCAGTAACATAATATCAAATTAATTTGGTTTTAGCCAACGGGAACAGTAAAACACATAATAACAGTAAACTCCATCTTCTTATGCCCTTAAGTTCTTGGTTCTAGGTATATAGAATCTAGAAACACAGAATTCCAGAGGAGGAGGCACATGGAAGTAGAAACAGGAGACGGATTCACCTGGTGATACTGATCTATCAAAGAGAATGTGGAACTAAGATCGAAGTTTTTTTCACTCTTTCTACATCACAAGCTTATTTTAACATAGCTGAAGAGACAAAGAGCATTATTTTGATCACCTACGTCTGTCTTCATGCAGACAGATTGCAGCCTGTCACTAACACACAGTTTCCCTTCACAGATCTCACAAGCATTTCCCCCAGAACATCTGGGTATTACTTCTCCCTGGCATTGTTTTTCATTTCTCTATTTATCTGCAGAACACACGTAGCAGAGGCAGAAAATCTGAGAGTTCTCTGTATTTCCCATTGACAATGCTCTACTGTCAGAGAAGAACTAGAGGAACAAACATAATTCAGTCTTCACTGGCCATTCAAACATTGGTAACAAACATCACGAACAAAATTACTGGTTGATGTTTTCCATAGTTAACCAATCTGCCATGGTTAACTTTTAGCTGTACTTTTGGGAGTGGTACTTCTATTAGAAGTTATTATTAACCATAAGTGTACTTATGGTTAATTCATGAAACACAGTGCTATGATCTGCCATTATATAATATTTGGTCACTCCCAATATGAACTGGAATTAAACTGGTGAATCAGAAGCAAAAGGCTCCATAACTCACCACACGCCCCTGAATAACATCTTCCAAGTTCAGTAACATCTGAACTCTCCACAACACATTGAAAATAACACTGCTCATTGCATAGTTACATCTGACTCTTAGTGGGGCACTACTTATACTATTAACGGTTTTTACTGATACTTTAAAAATAGCTGTTGTCTCAGTCAAGAGAATTGTTTTTTGACTGATTATTGTTCTGCAGCTACAATTATGTTGTCGCAAGTTTTATGTTTTCACATTGCAGTTTACCACTGCAGTTTATACCATCACAGCAAACACTGCTTGAGGGGATTCTGGAACAAAGATGACCAGACAATGACTTCTCTCTGTGCACATGAACTGTCCAGATCAAGTATCTCCTTTGGTCCAAGTGCAGACCTAAAATTAAAAAAAAAAAAAAAAAGCAATGCAAGTGTTTTGCAATATGAACTAAATGCTAGGAAAAAGAATACTGCATATTCATGGGTTTACTTTTGCTTTCGGTTTGAAAGGACAATTCACATGACAAGAAATGTTTACCTTGAATTCTTTGTACAGAAAAACAACTTGGCACAATAGGAATAAATACACTTGTGAATTAAAGTAAGTTTGTGAAATAGAAGTAACTTTTATTAATTTTATAAGATGTATCAATATCAGTATAAACTCTTTAGTATACACTGGCTATATGTTATGGTGCATTAAGTGGTAATATTTAAAAGGTACAATCCTGTCTTCTAAAACGTGTTTGCTAACTGCCTGGGTATGAAGAAGGGCAATGAATGCATTGTTAAGTTACCTATGTGGTCCTCTAACTGGACCTGATACACAAGTGAGATGGCTGTATGCCAGATGGTCTTTGAAAGTAAAACCAGAACAATAAAAACATCAACATGTTCATTTCCATCTCTTCCGCTCATCATTTACAGAAATCACAAGAAATCATATATATACTCTGTTTTATAGTCATAGAATCATAGAATCATAGAATGGTTAGGGTTGGAAGGGACCTTAAAGATCATCTAGTTCCCCCCCCCCTGCCATGGGCAGGGACACCTTCCACTAGACCAGGTTGCTCAAAGCCACGTCCAGCCTGGCCTTGAACACTTCCAGGGATGGGGCATCCACAACATCTCTGTCTGTTGTCTCACAACAACATAGTCACGTAATTACACGTAGTGTGGCTGATGCTGGTGGTTGAAGAATATATTATCATCACATTGTATGCAGCATTTGGTTCATTATTCCTTGTTATATTATGTAAAACAAAACTCTGAATTTATAAATAATATTGTGGCCAACACAAAACTAATTCACATCGATGCAGATTGAGACTTGCGTTAACAGATATTGCCACTAGAGGCCAGTGTTGTCACATTACTACGCACCCACATTAAGTACATTACGTATATGGAATTACTGTGAAGTTCAAGTTGCTTCTTTTCTAAAGCCAGCAAAAAAGAGAGGACATTTATATTTCAATTACGGTTTTTTGGTTTGTTTTTTTTTTCTGACAAACCCTGAAGCCCCTTCTTTAATAAAAATTAGAGAGAAAAATTACACCGTGTAATTTCTTACTAGTTTGCATTTATAATATTTTTAATATATTTGTTTCCAAGTAAATGAAATGAATTTACCTCAGGCTGTGTGCACTACCTGGCAATCTCTCAGAAGGAAGCCCTTGTGCAGTGGTCTGACACACAGCAGATAACTAATTTTTATTCTAGTGGTGCTGGAAGTACATGACCTATTTCTGAGATGCCTGTGAAATGTGATGCAGATCACAGCAACCTAAGCTGCTCTATCCACTTGCTGCCACATCTCTACTCTCTTGACCTGCATTCTCCCTTTCCCTGTACTGACCCTTTCAGCACATATTTTAGTAAGTTTTTTGCCATTTTAGCTCTCCAGACTGACTCACTATGATCAAGCAGGTAGTGCTCAGCACAGACTAAGCACAGGAATACATTGCTCTGGCTATGTGTGGCACCAAAGCTGTTTCAAGTTAAACTGCTTTGTAATCAGAGTCTAGAAAAAGTGCTTCTCTGCTTAAAAGTTCATACATTTGTGCTGTAGCTAATACAATATTCAGAGGGAAATAATGCATTTTTTATTGAGTTTAAAAATTAATTACAGAAATATTGACTCCAAAAGCAGGTATAGATCCTTTTGACGGGTGACATATGCAATAAAAAAGGGCTCTTGAAGAAGCCTACCTCCTCAGAAGGTTCAACATACACCTGGATGAAATGCCTGTGGGATTCTGTGCTATTCAACATATATTAGTTTCAATTATTTTGGCAAATTCCCACTTCATTGTAGTATTAAAATAATTTCACTTGCTTGATGAAAAGTGAGGATATTGGTGAGAGTTACAGGCGTCAGGCTTGAAAATTGACTGACAGTCTACTGAGCACTAGGAATCTGATCAGGCCTAGCTCAGGTATACTCACGGCAATAACAGGGAGTGAGAAACTTACTCCTGTAATACATTGGTTACGCCTTTACTTGGGCAAAGCAGAGATAAATCAGCTGCACAATTCAATTAAAACATGCAGACAGAACTTCGAAAAAAAAAACCAAGCCCAAATTTGAGGAGTACACTGTATCAAATAAAAAGCCACAGTAAATTGCTGTCATCAGGAATAAGAAAGGAAAGGAGGAGAAACTGTCTCGTTCACCCCCCACGCCACCACTCTACTTAAAGCAGAACAGCTGTAAGTTTCTCCATGTTCAGAATAAGAATTTTAATTTCCGGAAAAAAATCAAATTCTAAACTTAGCCCAGTGGTGATGTGGACATTTTCTTCAATATAAGGTCAGAACATGTTTTACACACTTGTTTTCAGCAACTGAAATCTGCAGTGGAACACAATCAACTTGTTCAGACCTATGCTTGACACACTGAACATTATACAGTTCAAGACTAGGAAGCATTTTTCCTAGCATTTTTCCTATTAGGTGTCTATTAGGTGTTCATAATACATGACATTACTAACGTGACAATACCTCAAGTATTTGTGTATTTACTCAATTGTTTTGTATTGCTTTAATTTTAAAAGTCAATAGGTTTAGCAATTGTTAGTATTTATAGAACAGCTCCATCCAGAGAAGAGAACTAATACTAAAAGTGGCTTAGAAAATGAGAGCTATGAGAGAGGTGAACCATCTGAGAGTGCAGGACTTGATAATTCTCTTGATGCATGAAAGGTTGCTATAAAAAGATGATCATCTACTGCTCAGTGTATCCACTAGAAGCAGTATGGGAAGAAGCACAGGAAATATTAATTCTTATTAGAATACAGATGATGAGAATTCTGCAGTGGATGGGAAGCCAAGAACAGACCCACTAAGAAGGCTGTAAAACCTTCTTTACCAGAGGTTTTCCAGTAAATTTAAATGTGCTTGTCACAGATTATTTAGGGAAAAAACCATAACAGGAACAATAGGTTATCCTGGATTCTCTTCATGCATATTTATAGGTTTTTTATGATCCTAAACTGTTGCAAGTCAAAAACCTCTACTCATTTACAATCATATTGCATCAGACTGGTCCATTCTTGTTATTAGTAATGGTAATGTGACATTTTTAGGAAAAGGAATCTGAACTAGGTATATACAAAAGATATTAAAAAAAATCTGTCACCTTTCTTGGATGATTTTTTTTTAGTTATACACTCAGCACACTTTATGCTTTTGTGCAAAATCACCACGTAAATAATTCTCTTATCCCCTCATGTATCAGTTCATCAGTAATATCAGGCAACACTGAATCTTAAGAAATCTAACAGTTCTGGAAAGTTTGTTCACAGTACTGAATGCAGTCACTAGAAAAAGTAACTGGTAGCTACTAAAAAAACCAAACCCAATTTTCTTCAGCTCTGCCACTCCACAACTGAAACGTTATATGAGTCTTCCAAACAGAGTGATTTAAATTCAGTTAGGATTATGACTTCATTAAATTTCATTAGGTCATCTTAATTTAAACTTAAGTGAATCAGTAATTTTGAATCCAACAAATTCCAATAACATTTTACAGGGATTTTTCCTTGTAAACTGCTTCTTCATGTCTTACATTTGTAGAGACAAAATCAACTACAGTGGTTGTTTTTGTAAACATGTTTTACTCCTGTTTAAGTAGATCTTTGTAGCAACATATGTTCATAATCAAATTACAGTTTACTGTTTGCAGATGACATATAAGCAATAAAATTCTGTGTGAGATCTCCACACTCTAAAGAAATCCATAAAATTTATCAGATCTTCTATAATATGAAGTGCATTATTCAGATAAGGGCTTTTTCCCTATGAATGCTGAAACTAATTTTAAGTTGTAGTTCTCATTTTCTTACAAATTAATTTAATTTTCTCTGAAACCTTTATATGCAATTAAATAGCTGTTGCAATGTCAGAACATGTGTCCTGGATTGCTCAATTAAGCCATTGTTATTATTATTACATAATATTATTATATCTGCACTAACGACACTTGGCTGAAGGCACATTCAATTTTGATTTTAAATATACATTATTAAGCAACTGTGAAGAGGTAACTGCTGGCAGATGATCTTTACAGAAATGGCCAACAGCTTTCATAAAAACAAGTCATTGTCAACAGAGATATTAAACTCTGTTCTATGAAATAGTTCTAACCAGCATTAAGTCTTTTTCTGCTGGCTTTTTTTTGGGTAAGGAGACCTGAAACAGAATTTCAGGTTCTGGAGCGTGACCGCTCAGACATTAACCAGGAGTATGAGCTAAATTTTTCTTAAAATTTAATCAAAAAATTGCAGAGGTGTTAAAAAAAACAAGAACGCAAATTATTTTCTCCTATGTTCCACCTTTCAATCTTTTGGCTTTCAGGATACTGCTCTGAAACATGTACTCCAATTGCCAGTGACTATAAAGGACCCGGATTTTTAATGTCAGGGCTTCAACTGGTTTTCCTAATTCAGACACTCTTTGCAAAACCTAAAGAATAAAACCAAGAACATTACATAATCCACCTTATTCCCCACCTCATCTTTAATACAAAGGCTATATCAGAGGTAAAGTTTGACTTCAGGATTTGCTTGCACCATTAAGTCAGTCAGGGTTGTGAGTACCTGTCTGAATGAGCTAGTTGTGTTGGTAAAAGTGCTACAGTAGATGTAGCAATACTGAGAGTGGCAAAAATGAGACACAGTTTGTCTCACTTGAAGAATTACGGTAAGTATGACCACAAAAAAAATCCCCTCCTAAACCAGTTTAAGATCCATCTGTACCTGTTTATAGAATCATAGAATCAGAGAATGGTTTGGGTTGGAAGGGACCTTAAAGATCATCTAGTCCCACCCCCCCTGCCATGGGCAGGGACTCCTTCCACTAGACCAGGTTGCTCAAAGCCACATCCAGCCTGGCCTTGAACACTTTCAGGGATGGGGCATCCACAACTTCTCTGGGCAACCTGTTCCAATGCCTCACCACCCTCTCTGTGAAGAATTTCTTCCTGATATCTAATCTAAATCTCCCTGATTACAATTTGTACCCATTACCCCTTGTCCTATCACTACAGGCCCTTGTAAAAAGTCCTCTCCCAGCACCCTTGTAGGCCCCCTTCAGGTACTGGAAAGCTGCATTGAGGTCTCCTCGGAGCCTCCTCTTCTCCAGGCTGAACAAGCCCAATTTATGTTTATGTATACAAACTCTTTGGAGTTGCTTAGAGAAGGATGAACACTAGCACAGCAAAGGCCTTGATGCTGTTCCTGGTCCTGAAGGTCAATAAAAACGAGCAGTCAGACTGGCAGGGGGACCAGTCTGCCGCAAATCCTTTGAGCTTCTGTAATTCATGCTGTCAGTGACCTATCAGGTATTGGTTGCCATAGCTATAGCTCCTTGGTCCCTGTGTACTGCAGTAACACAGTCTTGAAGCCACAGAGGCATGAAAACTGCAGAGGTCTGTATCAGGGGGAAACAGCCAAGCCTCTGGGTGTTTTTGCTAGTGATACTACCTGATATAAATAATAATAATAATCATAAGTTAAAAAGAACTTTTATTTTGCAGATGTATTGGATCAAGGGCTACACCTGCATGCCATTTTCTCCCAGGCACACAATTACTTTCCCAGTGTATACAAAAAGCCCATTCTAAGGAAACAGAAGATCAGTACTTCAAAAGAGCAAGACTTTCAGAGACATTAAGAACTTACCAGCTAATGCTGTCTTGTTTTGGCTGCAAGCTTTAATTCTGACAACTTTTCAGATTGTATTGTTCAGCAATTTAAATACAAAACTCCTCCAAATGATAAGACTATAAATTATGGGTTTGAATGTCTTAAGTTCTAATACAACAGTCTTACTGTGTCTGGTGGAACTTTTAATCTAAAATGTTAAAACATAAATCAAACAAATTCTCTAGACATTTTTGACTATTTTTATGGCATTCACATTTCCACTGACTTTGAGAGAGCTGCACCACTTGATATCAGCATTCAGCTCCCTAAGCCCAAAACATTACCTTACTCATTTCAAAGCATTAAGCGATTTATATTATCATATATTATCAAGTAGTAGTTTAGTGTAGTTGTGTTAGTGGTAATAAACTATGGTACAAGTTAACTCTTTTTTGCTCATACTCCCTCTTCTGCAAAAGTATTTTGAAGCAGTGAGAAAATATTAATGCAGTATAGATTCTTATGCAAAAACTAAGCAACCTCATACTCATGGATCAATTTTAATGTCACATCATACATTTGAGTTTCTTTTGTTCTCCAAAATAGAAAACACCAAGCAACTTGCCATGGCTACTAAGGAGATGTTAGAGCTCAATAGCTAATAAATGCTGAAACAGCTCATGCTGGAAGAAGTAATAGCAACATAAAAGCTAGAGCACAATCCGTGAATACATTATTAATGATGTTTTCTTCTCAAATCAGCAGATGGACACTGAATGTCTCAAGTAACTGGTAATGGTATACATAGCTTTTCATCTCAAAGTAACTGCTTCAGATCTGCTTCATGCTGATTGTAACTGAAAGTTACTATTTGACAGGTATTCAACAGCCAATAGGTATTAACTGTTCTTAGTTTAGCTTTTCCTGTACAATCTGGTTAACAAAGCTGGCATGCTGTTTTCAAATTCCAGGATGAGTAGGCCAGAAGACTTGATTATCCTTTTATGGCTAAAGGTTTAGCCCTTCAAAACAAGTTTGAAACCCAGATGCAAGTGGGACAATGCACTTAGCACATATTACACTTAGAATCACAGAATCACAGAATAGTTTGGGTTGGAAGGGACCTTAAAGATCATCCAGTTCCAACCCCCCTGCCATGGTCAGGGACACCTTCCACTAGACCAGGTTGCTCAAAGCCTCGTCCAGCCTGGCCTTGAACACCTCCAGGGATGGGAACATTTGTTCAGTTTCTGAACAAGTTTCTATGCTGTTCAGTTTCTATTTGTGCCTATGAAGTATTTTTTTTTCAATGACTAAATTAACTTTTAAACAAAAAAACAAAGAGAAAAAATCAACCTGAGATGAATGGAAAAAACTAGCGTAATGCAATAGACTGTCGCTTTCATAATGCTTGGTGGGAAGGACATGATGTGTTCTTCTTTTGTATGCTGAAGGCACAAGAATTTTCAGTAGTGATACAAATATACAGTATGAATGCAAAACATCTGCACTGTCAAAAAAAAATTAATAAATTAGTAAAAATCAAGTGATTGTAATGCCCTTTTGCAGGAAGCTTAGAGAAGGCTGGCAGCTACAGTTCTCAATACCACATCCAGTGGTCCCCAAGAGCTTTTAATTTATTATAGGTTTTTTTCATGTTTACAGAACAGAACCACACTACATTCTCATGGAACCCAGCTGAAATGAATAGTGTTTTAGACCTGACCCAAAGGCTGCCTATATCACCTGGAATCTGACAGCAAAACTGGCCATAATGTAGAAGCACTTTTCCTTTAAAAAGAAAAATACTGTCAGGGTATATTTGGAGTAAGCTACCTGAAAAATAATTAAACAGTTGTTTTCAAATACCATATGAAAGTGTTTTTAATGAGTTTTTGAAAATGTACCAGGCATGAAAAGAAATTACACATGTAAAAGAGTTACAGACATGAAGCTGTAGGTCATAGAGCTGTTGAGTCGGAAATGTTACAGATACAACTATATTACCTTCTTGACATCCATGGACATTATCTTCAAGTCTAACTTCTTTCAGCTCATTACAGAACATGAAGATGGGTGCTAAAGGCAGCTCTCTGACAGGATTCAATATTTTAGGTTGAAGGTGGCTGAACACGCGACTTAAATCTCTATCACTATATACCTGTACAAACCCATTACAATCATGTTCCAATAGAACGGTTGAAACTTACTTTGTATTTAATATTATTTGTTATCACTGTTGTTACAATCACAGACAAGATTGCCTCCTTCCTTATTATAGGTGCTGTGGTGACAAATTAGAGGAAAGACAGACAAGAGAGACGTGAAAATGAAACAGAAACACAAAGATTAACTTGTCAAAATCACGCTGCAAATCAATGGTCAAATTAAGAACAGAATCCAGATTTTCCAAACCCTAGTCCTTTCCTGAGCTCACAGAGTATTCCCCTGGGCTTTTTCTAAGACATTTGTGTTAGCCATCAGTATTTACTAGTAGCAATTAATGTTAGACCACTAAATGACCTTTTAAACACAAAGCAACTGAACTTACCACCTCTCAAAAATCTACTTCCTCTGTATCATTTACAGAATAATCAAAAGGTGGCTAAGAGGCTTTTGAATATACCTGCTGTGCCATAAATATTCAAGGTTCACTCAAGCCTACAACATAGGCTAGCTGGATATAGTATACCCACTTCTGCAGCCAAGAGTATGCACAAGAACATAATGGTCAACATCACAAACGGCCAACCTTATCTCTTCAGACCAAATGCCACAATACCTATACAGAGCTGAGCAGCCTGGAAATGCACAGTCTAAGCTTGAATGCACCCATCTGAGTGACTAGGGAACCTTTGCATCTCATAAGTAATGTAAGCATAGCAAATTATCTTTTCAATTGTACAGCTCTTGATCATTTTCCCCTCCATTCTGGCTTCAAGCCCACAACTTTATGCACATAGGTCATTCAGTATTTAATTGAATAATACTATTTATGAAGCATACTGTTAGGGAAATACATAGACCATTCTGTGAAAAGGACATTTTCTTACTAGTATTTCATATACAGTGCCATCAGTCTTGAGTCAAAACCTCCAGCTGGTTACATAATACAAGTAAATTAAAAAAAAACAAACTTAAAATATTTACTTAGTTAATCTAGTTTCTAACATTTTAGATAAATATTAAAATGCCTTAACATATTTAGGAGAATTAAAATTCAAATCCAACTCAGTAAAGTATGTTGCAAAAATCCAATTAACTTGGGGTAAGGATCAGGATTTCTATACAAATATATGTAAAGAATCATTTATATATATATTACAGGTATCTTACATACCTTATCTCATTTATTTATAAACTTTATTTACCTTATTACCATCATCCTCTTTACATATATGAAAGCTTTAAATTTAAAGTGCCATAGGAATTATGAACAGGCAATTGCCAATCCGCTTCTTTTATATGTTCATACCAGGGATTTTCCATTTTAATTTATATTGAAAAGCCGTTAACTTTAGTTCAAATGTCTGCTAATTCTTTCTCTGAAACAAAAATAAAGGAGTCCATGAAGTAATCTGGATATTTATTTTATAGATTGTAAAACACAAGACAGGCAAAAGGGCTGTCCAGTATACTACCTTGGCTACCCCTGTGAAAAGAAGGGAAAACCAGCTCTCACAATTGATTCTTGAATCAACATTACATGTATACAGAACAATTATCTAAACAGCCAAGAAACATATGAACAGAGAGTCTTCTCATAAAGTTGGGAGGAAACATGTAGGATAGCAATACAAGCAAAAGCAGAGACATACAGCATGCTGGAGACACGAGCTGTTTTGTGGAAATTAAAATCTGCAAGAACAGCTGTGATTAATCAGCTCTGCTCACATCCATAAATGCCATTTTCATGGACAGGAAAAAACTGTGGACAGTTAAAAAAAAGTTAAAAAAAAGTTAAAGTTAAAAAAAAAAACCAAACACTAAACCTCTTTGCAAAGAGAATGCATCAAGTATAAAGATTATGTGTCATGCTTCTCTGGAAGGCATTCAGGCAAAAAATCTGTGTCAAAGGCCTTGTTTTTTGACTTCTTAGTAAATGCCTTCCCATGATATTGTCTCTCAGGACTTCTGTTCACCTGCCTGGTGTTCAAAAGAACCCCTAACTAGCCTAAGAAATGATGATAGAAATGCAAACACAACTCACACACAGATTTTTTTAAAATAAATATTGAACACAAGATGCAGAAAAAGTTGACTTTGGGGCAAAGTCTGTACAGGCATACCAGACAGTCAGTACACAGCATTATATAAATACAGATGGAAATCTGTAGTTAAGTTTGCCTAACACTTCCTATTATAAGGTTCCAGTTTGAAATGCTTATAAAACTTTGCCAATGTTTAATTGCTCAATCTAAATTCTTTCAGAGTATCTGAATTTTTTAAACCTTCGGTAAAAATGGAGCTGACACCTGCTAAAATGTGACTAAGTGAAAATATTCTGGTTTGCTGAAGTTGATGAATTCTTACAACTCTTACGTTGAAAAACTGATTCTAGAATGATGGATGCTGGAGTTTTGCCATCTAGTAGAATCTACAGCTGAGGTACAGACCAAGGCTCCCAACACAGCACATAAGGAGATTCTGAGTGCATCTTTACTACCAGTTTGAATCAACACCTATTTTTCTCCAAAGTATTTCCTCATTACCATTCATTCTGAGCACATGCTTGATTATTCCTTGAGTACCCTTTGAAGCAAAACACCAAGGCTTCCTCCCAGACAAAACCAAGAAGCCAATCAGTAGCTAGATGGTTCTAGGAAACAGTTTGAGTACAAAGTGTCCCTCTGCTTAGTCCCATACTCCAAGACCATCCTTGCAAGCCTCTTGCTGGGCATGTCCCCATAACATGCCTCTCTGGTGCCATGCTACAGTAGCAGATGGTATGCTGCAAGCATTTCTCGTTACCTTGGACAAACAAAAAAGGGTATTCATTATGAAAGAACCTGTCAAAACTGTTCAGATGTCTCCTATGCAAAGAAAGACTTCAAGGTGCTGAGAGAAAGCCAGTGTGGCAGAGGACTCTACACTATCAGAGCTCTTGAGGAAAGGGGAACCTTGACTGTAGGAATCACCCTGACTACCAGAAGAGAAACTTGATGCTGAGGGATTTCACCGTAGCCCCAGGCAACGGTATTTAAAAACAAACTTTATGCATCTTGAGGCACACAGTAAGAACTGGCATGATCACAGGATGTGAGTGCAGCAGAGGAGTGACATTTTTGCTGTGTATGTAAAAAGGCAGTGGGAAGGCTTGCAGAACACTGCACAGTGTAGGTGCAGGCACAGCCTGTCCCAGGGAGAGCAAGCCAAAAGCTGTTGATGGAAGCTACTCCTCACATTCTGACCAGGAAGCACAGATTGCTCCTGAAGCGGATCAGAAACCCAGCACATCCACCATCTCAGAAGGTGGACACTTAGGAGAACACTCGGAAGCAGACCCTCAGACATCTACAAACTTATGGTACTTGCAGGGTTAAGTCCTGAGTATGCTTTCTCAGTACGTCTTTCAGCTCTTCCCACACCGAGATAAAAATATATAGCTATATTAGCTATGACAAATCCTAAAAAAGGCAGAAAAAGTATGAAGTGCTGAAAGAGAAAATCTTGTATGGCATCAACAGGAGGTACAATTAATTGGACCTCTTCATTCATTCTATAAATACCAACCTAAATACGATAAAAATGAAAATGTAGGAGTCTTAGCTGTAGTCACCTTTATGTTACTAGTCTCAGTCATCTGATACAAAATTAATCTTCCCTTTTATAGCAGGTGGGAAGATGGAATGGTAGTACATGAATAGGAACATTGCACTTAATGCAGCAAAAATCTGGAATCAACAAAGACTACTAAAAATTGCACCAAAACACACCAAAATAATACTCAGTTTGGATATGAAAAAGAGATGAACTACCAAAAATAAACTTGTCCCTTATGCTCTCTGAATGTTGGGCTCCTGCCATAAATTTTAAACAGATTACTGTATCATATTTTGAAGTATCTCGCAACTAATTTTAAATACAAAAATAAACCCACAAAAAATAGTGGAAACATGAAAGCAGACATCCTCATTTAATACATTACCAGCAGGGTTGCACCTCTTTGAGTTTATTTTCCCAGAAAGATTCAACTACATGACATGCAGCGAAGTCTTGTTTTTATGCTCTTTTTATTTGCTTCACTGAGGCAGAAGAACATCAAGCAATTTGTACAAAGTGTTTTAATGTTACTATTTTTGTAATTCCCATCTCTATGGAATTTGGGTACCAGCACACAAATGCAGGCACTTTTCATAGGAATTGGCATTCTGAATAAGACAAATGGTTCATCCGGCTTAATAGCCCATGTTTCACTTTGACTATCATTCGAATTCCCACATGTAGATCATTTTAGTACTTAATAACCACTGTGCAACTGGTGGCCACAAACAGATAAAATGTTTTAATTATCATTAGATATTACTAGATATTTTCCTTATATATTGTTTGTTCAGAATATTACTGAATCTCAGTAATGATGCCTGTCATGGTTTACCCCCAGTAGGCAGCTAAGAACCACACAGCCGTTTGGTCATTTACCCCCAGTGGGATGGGGGAGAGAATCTAAAGAATAAAAATGTGAACTTTCATAGGCTGAGATAAACACAGTTTAATTGTAATTAGGGGGGGGGGGGGGGGGGGGAAAAAAGTGATGCAAAACACCCAAACAATTGTTCACCACCAGCCAACTGATGCCCAGCCAGTCCCCAGGCAATGGCAGCCCCAGCCAACCTCCCCACCCCTCCATCCAGTTTTATTGCTGAGCACAATGTCACATGATCTGGGATATCCCTTTGGTCAGTTGGGGTCAGCTGACCTGGGCATGTCCCCTCCCAACTTCTTGTGCATCCCCAGCCCACTTGCTGGTGGGGTGAGAGGCAGAAAAGGCCTTGACTCTGTGTGAGCACTGCTCAGCAATAATGAAAACATCTCTGTGTTATCAACACTGTTTTCAGCACAAATCCAAACACAGCCCCATACTATGAAGTAATGTAACTCAATCCTAGCTAAAACCAGTACAATGCCTCAGTAACATTCTGCCTGAGTTCTCCATGTCCATTATTTATGTTTTTCAAGTTGATTTTAAAATTCAATTGGCACAAACAGAAATCCAGAATCAATGTGTTAACGAATGCGGACAAGAGCTACTGACAACATCTAATACCAGGCTAGTTACCAGCCCTATGTGACATTTCCAACTGGTCCAGGACCCCTGGCCAAGGCACCCAAACTTAGCTTGCTTTGTCAGAGTTATATCTGTATCCAGCCCTGACTCGTTCCAGCATGTCTTACTGACCGAGCTTCCAAGATAGGCCCCCAGCATGCACTGTAGGTAGTCTTGTGTCCATTCTGGTCTTTGGTCCTTTCTCCTGTTGTTCCTGAGTGGATGTCTTGGATGGACCCTTGACTTGACATCTTGCCTTGTCTCAGACTGGTGACTGTCACCATCCTGACCCTGCTGGGATGGTACCCTGGTCAGAGAGGCCTTTGCTCTAGCCACACTCTGCTCCCAGCTCTTCCACTCTTGCTGCTCCCTGACAGAAGAGTCCTAAGTAAGCTGACTTCTGGGTTTGCTAATGAGCCCCTGGGAGATTAGTGATAAGGGGGCTTAACGTGAGCTTTCACTACTTACCTGAAGGAAAGAGTCCTGAATTTTTAACAAAAGTGAAAAATCTCCTAGCAAATATTTGCTATAATGCTATAGTTGTCTAAATAACTGATAATGTTATTAATTATATTCAAAATGAAATCTTAATACTTTTTTAAACTTAAGAGGCAAGAAAGAGAATGAAAATACTTAAGAACAGACGAAACTTGAAGAAATATGTATTTCAATGCAATACTCCCACAAAGTCAATGAAAATTCTTAAAGCTAAGATTTAGATAGTATAGTTAATCATATATGAGCATTTTTTTCATTTTTTACTAGCCCAAATTTTACAAAATTATGGACTACATCTAGAAGGTACTCAATACTGACACTACTACACGTACTTATGATTAATTATGGTTCTGAATATGCATTTCTGATTCTGTGTTAAGTGATGCCAATAATGGCCATTTGTAACTACATGGTCACACACAGGGCTGAAATATCATGTTGCTTACATGCATCAAGTTCTAAAATTTGACCTGATACTCCTTACAAAAAGAGATCGACTTCTATACAGCTTTGAATAAATTATTTTGTAACCTCTACAACACAGCAGATCGAGACAGCAGGGCATCCAAAACTACAGGATTTTAAAAGAATTGAGGAGAATCAAAGTCTTACAAATTAGCTTGAGAACAGCCCAAGAATTATTTAATGTAATTCAGGTTAGGCAGAATAAATCCATGCCAGTGGAAAAGGCTTCTGAAATATGTTCAAGCTTTTTTGTGAAGCTGAATATACTGGCTTTGCAGTTTTTGATGCTAGGTTGCAATAGTAGCAGAGTGTATTTCAGACGCTGACAAAGTAGTTTATTCCCTCAGTTTACTCCTTCAGACATGATCTGGCAGTTTCACTACTCCTGACAGGAAAGTTACCTTAACTATAAGTTTGGCCTGCAAAAGCATGGAAAAATTGTTTAAATTTCAGCCCATCTATTCCAGCCTCTTAACTGCCAGTGGTGCTTCAGTTTTCAGTTCTCTTTACACCTGATGCAGAGTGCCAGAAAAGAGATCTGCTCCAGTCAATAAAGAAGTGTTTTGAGAAACAGCCTGCCTATGTTTGACAGTTATGTATAATGATGACAGTTTGCTGGCTTCTCAAACCTTGTCCACAAGTGCAGTTGCATAGTTTCAGTTGAGTCAAATTAACAGCTTGCTAGCAAAAGGTCTCCTTGTCTCCTGTTTTCCCTGCTCAGTTAGTTTTCTGCCATTTTAGCAAGTTGAACTGGCATGCCACCCAACCAAACGGGAGAGAGGGCATGGAAAGCAGTAAAACCATACAACTGGGGATGGAAGACGTCCCTATCATAGCGACACTGATCTGTTCAATAAACTCAAGCCAGAGCATAACTGTTCAACACACCGTAAAGGGATTTAAAAAAAAAAAACAAAAAAAAACCAACACAATGAAGTTGGAAAGGACTGTGTAAATAGTCCCCTTTCACTGGCACGCTGGACAGCTATTAAATATTACCCAGATGTTTTACACAAGACTTGAAATTATTTGGTGATTTAACTTTTGCAAGTTTAGATAATTTAATCAATACAGTAAAAAAATGCAGTTTGGTAGCTCTGCTACTTGCACTAGTTTTTTGCCATGTTAATTGCAGAGATGATAGCCTAATCAGTCTGAATCTGTTCTGGTTTTTGAAAACATCCAGTTTGCATGAAACATGTTCAGAAGTTCATGCAAATATTAATAGTCATATTCACACTCCTATTACATCACCTTATTTACATAGTTAATACTACTCTGTAGCAGAATAATTAGGCCCACAGTGACGTACCACTGCAGTAAAAATAAGATTTCATCTTAGCGCCATATGAAAATGTAAGTCACTCGTCTTATTCTCATATTTTACGAAGACATTAGAGCATACAGATGGAACAAATTTTTTTTGTAAACCACCTCCACCCACTGATTATTTCATATAATACAGCAGGCCTTGAAAAACACAATTGCTTTCTGTTACTGGTGAATAAGACT
>NW_010235124.1:54189-56075 GCF_000690775.1 Eurypyga helias
AGTCAAGTTTTCACAAGCGTTTCTACATCTGTGGTCACAAAGAAAACCTCCTAAATGTTAACTGAGTCAGTGCCATCTTTTGAACCTGTATTCAGTCTGACATATTGATTTAAGGTTTCACAACTAATGGCAAAATAAGGACAGACAATTTTTGCTACTGCTATTAAAAAGTACTTCGGTAACAATGACAGTGACAGAGTTTTTCAGTTTTCACAAGCGTTTCTACATCTGTGGTCACAAAGAAAACCTCCTAAATGTTAACTGAGTCAGTGCCATCTTTTGAACCTGTATTCAGTCTGACATATTGATTTAAGGTTTCACAACTAATGGCAAAATAAGGACAGACAATTTTTGCTACTGCTATTAAAAAGTACTTCGGTAACAATGACAGTGACAGAGTTTTTCCATTATTTGGAAAAACTATGAGCACCAGCAAGCACAAAGGAGGCCAAGAGCCAATGAGAAACTCATTAAGCTGCTTAAACTGATCTAAATCTAGGCTGTTGAGGTCACATCCCGCCCCCGCCACATATTTCCACCCCCTTCCTTCGGCCAATGCTAATGTTTACAGAAGCAGGTGGTTGTGTGCCAGTTCAAGGCAAGAAAGAGACCAAACACCACATCACTTTGGGGGGAGAGTTTTCGACCTGGTCAGTTCTATCAACTGGTTTAAGGAGCGGCACAGTACCATCATCAGTGCAGAGGAAGGGGATAGGAACACATCAGCTGAGAATTAAGAGTAGTTTAAGCTTCTATGAAACTGAAACCTAACAAAGAACTGGAAGCTCTCAAGTTTATCCTCAGCTGCACAAACCCTTTCATACACTGATCAAACTCCAAACTACAGATGGAAGTAGATTTCTTCCCCTTACTGACTCTTAGTACGTTCAAAATCCATGTTTTTCTGTTGTTCTGAAGTCACATTTATTAGTAGTAATTCATTCATGACTGGCTCTTAACAGGAGCACAGTAGTGATAACTTCACCTCATTTCTAAATCCTTAAACCAGAGGAGATTAGAGAAAGGATAAGAGGCAGACATATTTCATTTTCTAGCACCTAAGACGCAGGAAAGCTAAGAAGCAAGAGGAAGCAACTCTCCATAATCAGTAGATTTCTTTGCAAGGCCTGGAAAAGGGAAAGTTTCTTTGTCCTTTCACCACAGCAAAAGCAAACTGTTCAAATACAACGGATGCAAGCTGATGTTAGATATCATCACATCAGATGCAAGCGGTTATTAGAAATCCCGGTTGCTAAAAATGAGAGCACAGATGCTTGCTCGTGCTGGCTTTGATACTCACAGGTTGGGTAAGGAAAGAGATAAATTTCACTTTTATGCTAGCGTTTATTAGTCATTTGGGGCTTAATCTGG
Organism: Eurypyga helias; assembly: GCF_000690775.1. Taxonomy (NCBI): domain Eukaryota; kingdom Metazoa; phylum Chordata; class Aves; order Eurypygiformes; family Eurypygidae; genus Eurypyga; species Eurypyga helias. The sequence continues at coordinate 55,561 of NW_010235124.1, forward strand.
CCATGTCAGAAACAGAGTTTGTAAATTTTCCAGATGAAGTATATGCACCTTTGTCCTTTTATCCAAGACGACTGTTTTGATTTTTGCATTCTGGCTTTCAGAGATTAGAGAGTGATTTGTTTGAAAGAAGTCATCCCTGGTGGCCACCATGAAAACAAACACAACTGCACCCAGGCTCTTAAAAACAAACGTGGGATAAAGATGCTGTTACAGAATTAGGCTGCAACTATGCAAAGCTCACCTTTTCCTTATCCACATACTGCAAACATATAGTGAAGTCCTCAAACTGATGATGACCACACTGGGTTTGTATGAGAGGGCCAGCGTGCTTCACACATGCCCTACATTGCTGTATCTTTTCCTTCCTTAACCATCTGCCGCTCCCCAGTGACAGGCTGCCGGACCCGCACGGCGGGCCCATGCCCCTCACTCGAGAGGTGGCTCCGGTCGGCGGCCCGGGCTCGGGGGGCTGCTCACTTCCCACGAGGTGCCGCCGGCTGTGGGAGACCCTGCCG
>NW_010235125.1:0-3784 GCF_000690775.1 Eurypyga helias
CCTCCAGCCTCCACGTAACATCCTCACCCACACAGCCGTCCAGCTCCCAGTTCTTTTTCTGAATGCTTTGTAAAAACCCGCCCTAAAAATAAGCTGCTTAGCTCTTGGATGCAGTAAGAAAGAGCAAGAACTGTTATTAAACAAACACAGGCGAGGCATGAGAGTGTACGAAGTATTGGTTCATTTACACATCATCCAATTAGTTTATTTTGTCCTCTATGATTTACATCACATGCCCAGGCAGCCGTTTAAATGCTGGATTTTTTTCTTTATTGCTTCCAGGATTTTCCTTCTGTTGGCTGGTTGGACGCACTGTCCCTCTTCTGAATTCAGGATGAGCATGAACCACTCATGGACCCGTCACCATGTGTGAACTGCCCGTGGCCCCATGACTGACTTTCTGCCCTGCCTGGAAGGTCCTGCAGCCAGCTCAGGGGGCTACGCTCTGCACACCACACAAGCCGGGGACACATCTTTCCAAAAAGCCATCGCCCTAATAAACAAGGGTGCAGAAAATGCTAGAATCAAAATTAAGTCAGCCATGAAGCCACTGTTTCAGATAAACCCAAATAAAATCAGTTAATTGGAATGGAAAGCAATGTCAATTTACTAATCTATAAATTAATTGAAATTATTTGAGCTGATTGCAAGATTTCTTGTTCTGTGTACTTTGGGAATTCACAACATCCTTCTGTGTTAGCACAGAAGTCAGCATGAAAGGGCTCCCAGTCCAGCAGTTCCATCCCTACATACGCTCCTCCCTTCCCTCTCCTTCCCTAGTTTCTGCTTCACTTGGTCTTTCTGTCTTCTGAGATTCCCACATTTTCCCTAGTGTCTCCTTTTTCATTCTGTCTCTCTCCAGAAACCATTTTCTCTTCCAAAGCAGCTGTGTGATTTAATCCCAAGTCCCATGGCCCTGGAGACTAAGGAACATACCAGGAACACCAATAGTTACAGTAATAGCACTAGCCATGATAGTAGTAACAATAATCTTCATCTGCAGTGGGGCATATTGAGAGCAAATTCCTGTCACCTTCCATATGTGAAGGCAGACCCATCAGTGCTGTGGATGGCAGGCAGTCTGGCCCTGAGCCATGCCCTGGGCACTGGGGAGGCTCCCTGAGCATTTCCAAGGATGCAATGACAGAAGCACAGGACGTAAATTGCTGTTTATTACATCTCCTGCTGACTGGCTTCAGCCAACACGACTTTCTGGCAGCAAAGCTGTAAAGCCATAGTGGCAAATAAGGTGGGAAAGATCTTAATAGCTCAGTCCTCATCCTGGTGTGAGTACCAGGTTGCTTCTTAAGCCCATGGGTGAATCCCTCATGAGTGGCTGCACGCAGGGCTTGCAGAGCCATGCTGCCTGCCCATGGGATTTCCTAAGGCAGCCACGCTGAATGTGCAGGAAGGGGGAGCTGAGCACCTTCTGCTACTTAGTAAGGTGGTCCAAATCTCTTAACTCAGCTGTGGAGACCCAAAGACTCCCAAAGGAGTCCCTCTCTCCATTGCTTGGCATTTTTCTTAGTGTCCCAGCTGCAGAACAGGAAGTTAGAACAGAACCCCAGCAAGTTAGGGCGGGACGCCAACTGGGCAAATTGGTGGCTTTCAGGCACTGCAGCAAAAATCCCCCAAATCCCCCAAAGTAAGGTAAAGAAGTACAATACAAAGATGTGTTTCTTTTAAAATCTCGTGTTTTATAAGTAATTCTTGTGATTGTTTTTCAGGGTAGAATATTGCATGCAACTCAGTACGCTGAAATAGACCTCTCCTTATAATATCCCCTTTAAAATGAGGCTGACACTCTTTTTAAGGTATGCATACCTTCACACAAATAATTGTTTGACAGAATAACAAGAATGATAAATGAGGAGAATTTGCAAACTTGTCTCCTTAATTCCCATTCCATTATCACTGCTTTCCCCCTGTGCAGAGCTGCCTGCTTGGACTCTCATCTTAATTTGCAAGTGCAGTTTGAAAGATACCTGATTTCTGCATATAACCTGTGAGGAGCCTCTTGTGGCCTTTTTAAAAGGGACACGCTTGACATGGGGGGTATATTTTCAAGTCTGACTTATTTATGGGCTTCAGGGATTTTAAAAAAAGAATTATTAAAGTGTTCTAATATTATCTTGTTCAGCTGGTGACAAGGGAATTTGGAAAAGATTAAAAGATTGCAGTAAGGGGTTTTATTATTTTACACAAAGGACAGACAAATTAAGTGAAAGCACAAGATGTTGGTAGTCTAAAAAAAAAACAAACCACAAACAACACAAAACAAAAACACCACACCATAAATCTGCCTAATCTTAAAATCTGTTAAATTATACACATAATATGGTAATAGGGCCTAGTGAATATTCTAACTTTTCACCCTTGTTCAGCTAAAATGTTGATGCAAAAATGTTGCACAGAAAATCACGTATTTGCAGTGGTATGTCGCTGCAATCTAATTTAGCAGTGTTTCTTTTCAATTATCTCTTTGCTTTCCTCCTGGTGAACCTTTTCCCTCACATGTGGCTCCTCAAGGCCCGAGTGAGATGCAGCTCAGGGAGTCCTTTGGTGGCACCTCACTGTTCTGACAGCACCCAGGGCACGGGCTGCAAACTGTGAGGGATCACAGTCTCTCTGCCTGCGCCCATCCACCTTCTCCCACTTGCAGCTGCTGGACTGGGTAGGTTTTTGGCACAACTGCGAAGCTTCCATGGGTCTGTGGGGCTCCTGGACTCTGGACTTCCCCAGGGTTTGCAACACCCAGAAGCTTTGGCTGTTCCAGTTCCTCAAGCTGATGAAGAGTTGGAAAATTCAGTCCTGGAGATGTTTGTTCCTGTGTATATGGAAACACAGGAGCTGACAAACAGGTGCCAGAAAGACAGAAATAGCAACAAGTTGTAATCTGGGGTGGGTGGCATCTCCCTCTGCTGCTGGGAAGTACTGAAAGGCACTGAAAAAGGTACCGAGCTTGCCTCCTTAATATTCTCCACAGCTATTAAGAGACTGTTTCTCATTCCTTTTCCTTGCTGTCATCCCATCTGGAGGCTGGGTGGCATTACCGGATGAATGGTCCCATGAGGGATGGGGGCCAGAGGGACGACATATCCCAGGGGCTGGCAGCTGGGGCTGTGCTCCAGGTAGCCGTGCAGTGCCAAAGCCCATGCCATAGCCCAGGGGCATAAAAAGAAGTGTCACTCCTGTCCTTTCACCGTTTCTAAAACTCAGGCAAAGCTAACAGGTGTGAGAACTCTGCACACCCCCAAATTAAACTGAAACTGGTAGGCAAGTTAAAAAAGAGAAATCGTGGGTTCATCTACTGCTCACACCAGTCTGGTAAAACCCAAACATCCCCGGGTTGTTGCTCAGTTTTGTGTGACTTTGCTTTGTGCATACCACACAAATGGGTGCAGCACTGTTGTATTGGGTTTGTGTGTCAACATCTTGGTAGTGGGGGTGAGTTACAGTGGAGGCTTCTGTGAAAAGCTGCTAGAAGCCTCCCCTATGTCTGATAGAGCCAATGCCAGCCGGTTCCAAGATGAACCCGCTGCTGGCCAAGGCTGAGCCCATCAGCGATGGTGGTAGCACCTCTGGGATTTAAGAAGGGGAAGTAAAATCAAGAAGAGAAATTGCAACAGGGAGAAAAAGAGCAAGAGATGAGAGAAAAAAACAAGGTCAGTGGAGAAGGAGGGGGAGGAGGTGCCCCAGGCTCTGGAGCAGAGATTCCCCAGCAGCCTGTGGTGCAGACCATGGTGAGGCTGGGTGGTTCCCCGGCACCCACACAGGGGGGCAC
>NW_010235125.1:3853-13826 GCF_000690775.1 Eurypyga helias
GGGAACCCCACGCTGGAGCAGGCTCCTGGCAGGAGCTGTGGTCACATGGAGAGGAGCCCAGGCAGGAGCAGGTTTGCTGGCAGGACTTGTGACCCTGGGAGGGACCCAGGCTGGAGTAGTTTGTGAAGAACTGCAGCCCGTGGGAAGGATTCATGTTGAGAAGTTTGTGGAGGACTGTCTCCTGTGTGAAGGACCCTATACTGGAGCAGGGGCAGAGTGTGAGAAGTCCTCTCCCCAAGGAGGAAGGAGCAAAAGAGACAGTGTGTGATGAACTACTACAACCCCTATTCCCCACCCCCTGCATGACTCTGGGGAAGGAGGCAGAGTCTGTTTTGCCCATGATGATAATTGCTGAATGATCTCTCCTTGTCCTTGTCTGAACTCATGAGCTTTTTGTTATATTTTCTCTCCCCTGCCCAGCTGAGGAGTGGAGTGGTGGAATAGCTATGGTGGGCACTTGACCTCCAGCCAGGGGCAACTCACCACAACAGTGAAAGCACAAGCTGTTCCTCTCTTCTTTCCTCTCTCTTTTTTCCCTGATTTAAAGCTGTTTGCTTTTTGAGACAGCCATGTCATTGGGGAAAGGCTCCTGTATCTCATTTCTGGCACCTGGCCTCTCCCTAGTATAAACGAGATGCAGGTATAAATAGCACCAGCCTCCATCAGCTGCCACCCTGGGGCCTACCCCAGGGTTAACCCACTTCAAGGCTGTCAAAATCCAAACCACTGCCTGATGGTCCTTCTCTGCATACCTTTTTATTACCATTTTCACAGCTTCCTGCCTCTGCTCTGGAGTGGGAAGCGTTACAAGCCCCAGCTTGAACCCGAGTATGCCTCAGCAAGGACCAGGCAGTGCTGGCTGTGGGAGGAGGGAGCTGTGAGCAGGCTGCTTACCAAACTCCCAACCCATGGAAACCATTTTCAGCCTCAGCTGACCAGGATGGGACTGAACTGATGATTATTGTGCTTGTCAAAGGGTGGATGAGCACAGCAGACCAGAAGCAAGCAGCCTGAATATTTACAGTCCATGACCCCATGGCATATGAGCACCACTAGCCTCTTTGGACTGATGGGCTAGATCTCTTTGTATTAAGCATTAATGAAAATATGCTGCATTACTACTGGAAAAGAAGGATTATGGACTTGCTGGGTCTTAATATTAGAAGGTTAAGGTTTAACTTTGTTTTACTTCCCTGACTAATACTTTATGCAGGAAAGCAAGCTATGACATTGAAACATAATGTCACTGCTACCTGAGAATCACAAAATCCCAAGGACAGTCACAGTGCAGGCATAAATATGTATATTGCATCAGCAGCAAGTGCAGATATTTTGATAACACTTACAGGCTAAGGACTTCAGTGTGGATTCCTCTGACCAAAATGTAGACACAGCACATCTGAGCCTGTAGCTCCAGGCTTCCTTCAAAATCAATGGAGATTGATCAGTGGCACTTCTGGAGCACAACTCATCTGACCTGTATAGACCTACTTTAGGCTAACATGAGCCCCACAGGTATCTGTGTGTCTGCTCTGAACTAGGGGCACTCTGAGTAAGTAGCCCAAGTACAGACCCCACCGCAAATGTCTGACTCTGGTTAGGTGAATCCCATACTCGGTGAAAAAATAATTCCAGTCCTTAAAGCACAAAACCAGGATAGGAATGGAAGGTAGGAAGTGAGGTGAGATTTGTTAACGCTCCTTCAAGCTCTTTTGCTATTAGTTTGTCCTGCTCAGCTTGGGTCAAGCACAAAAACCCTACAGCACCCTAGAAAGGAGATGTTGTCTGACAGGAGGGAAAAAGAATGGGACGTGCCATAAAGTCCCTATCCTGGGTTTGTCAGCCCAAAATCCACTCAGCCTAGGTATTTCTTGTAAGATTTGAAACACAGGCAAGAAAGTTGTGTCATGAACTTGGGGAGGTATTTGTAAATTCACGCCTTGCTTCAGTAGCTGCTGTTCAGGGTCTTCCCACAGCTGGCTAGAGCACAACCAGCCTCCTTGGCTTTCTACAGCTCAGGCACGTCTCGAGAAAGGATTAATTTCCTCATTAGACCTGGAAGCCTTTTACTTAAATAGGCTTTCAAAAATAAATCCTTCTCTTGGCACAACTGCTCCAGCCCAGCAGCCATGAGCAGGTCTCGACCCCTGGTTCTCACTGTCTGAGGACAGTTTCCCCCCTGCAGAACACCTGTAATTCAAGCATTTGATTTTTCCCAGCAGGGCATCATTTCTGCAAATGAAGCCTATTTGTGTAATGAAACATCAAGTAGTTCACACAGGGATGCAGAGCAGTCATATAGCGAAGTAGCTCTCAAATGAAAGGCCGTGCCAAGGAAGATTTAATTGTAGTTATTGTACAATGCAATAAAAAAGAGGGGAAAAGAACCCAACAAACCTGCAGGAACAGGCTGTTTTCCTTTCCCAGCAATTGCACAACAGCAAGCCTACCTCAGTGCTCAATAAGCTCCCGTTGGCATTAATTGGCACCCTTGCTGGTGGGTCCATGCGGAGGAGATGAGGTCTGGATGGCTCGCAGAGGCAGACCTGCTCTTGCACCTCTTTGCAGGTACTGATGGTGTGGGCAGGTGAGATGCAGGCAGGAGAGATGCAGACAGAGGAGTTGCAGGCAGGCGAGATGCAGGCAGCCGCTTGCACCCCGTGCTCAGCAGCAGGCAGCGGCCCCGGCCCCTGGCGCCTTTCGGGACTTCTGCAAAAGAATTTCCTCAGATATTAAGAGAGCAAGTGTGTGCACAGCCATGCTGATATCAGATGGGGACTCATGCCAGGAATTTTAGTTAGCAACTTTGTGGTGTGCAGGGACACCTACTCCTTGGGTATAGCGAGCGTGTAGACACCTGTATAGCTCAGAGCATACACTTCAGTGCTTTCTTCCACGGGAGCCTTAAGGAAACTGTGTATTCCTCCCTATCTTATTTACTAATTGCATCCAAGGTGATCACAAGCTTTTCCCATCCTAACCTTTGCGCTGGTATTTTTCACATTTGCTTCCTTCCGTGAAACTCCCCTTCCCTTTTGCTGTTTGCCACTGCATTCACTTCTCTGCCCCTGACGGAGTCTAGAGTTTTTCATGTTGGAGTTTATTACTGACTCCTGAGTGAATCTTCAACTAGGGTCACCCAGGTTCTTCACTTGGCCAGGGACCAAACCAGCCCTTTCTCTCTGCCGGTTCTGTACCAAATGGCAGCTTCTCCCAGGGTGATGCCTAACGTGGGTGCTTAATGAAGCAGCCAGGGAATTTTAGGGGAAAAATATAAACTTATGAGATTTCCTATTTTATTTATTATTCTTGTTTTTCAAACAACAGTTAACTTAGCAGAAAGGGCTGATAGAGCTCATACAGAGCTCCCCTATCACTTGCAGTACACAAAAGAGTAGGTTTCAGCCAGATGGCTCTCTGGCTGCAGGGCTATGGGCTGAGTTCATACCTCAGACATTTGGATGTTCTCAATCCCTTCAGTGGCAAGTGCTTACTGTTTCTTGGGTAATTTTCCTATCCAAGGTATTTCCAGTGTGTTTTAAGATACTTCCAGGAGTTCATTAGATACTGAGAGTCGTTTAGGTGTGTTTTCATTTGGTTTAGCAGTAGTAGCTGTGAGTACTGCACCAACACATAGCCCTCCAAACCCAAATCCTAAAGGAGAAATATCTGAAACTCCCCAAGGGTTAAGACATTTTTTATGTTGACTTCTGCAGGATTTAGAGCATGCCCAGCTGTATGATTAACCAAAGAGTCTGAACAGGATTTCAGCCCTGCCATTAGCAGAAAGGAAAGGGACGGACAATGGCAAGGCTGCCCAGTCTTCCCTCTTCAGCTTTTTCTCTGGTTTTGCAGAGACTCGATCACCCTTTGGACTATATCTCCCCTTTCTTACAAGGTTTTTAAAGCTGGAAAAGTAAGTCTGTGATTGTTGGAGAGGGTAGCAAAGTAGAGCATGTATAAAGGAGTCATTGCTAAAGCTGGCTGCAAACTTTCAGTCAAGGTTGCCTTCCAATAGCAACTCAGGCTTTTGGAAGAAACAGTATTGTGCACACAGAAGCAGTCTACCAAAACTATCGAGACATTGCCAAATATTTTCCAGCCAAATCTAGGTTTACTTTCTGACAAGGAAAAAAATCCTCAAATTATCTCTGCAGTAGCTCTGCGTAATTGCTGGAAATGCAGGCTCATATATAAAGGATATCGTGCTACAACGCTGTAAGGAAATTTGTGAATGTGTCAGCAATAAAAATGACTGAATTGTAACACACACTTCTTGCAGCAAGGCAGAGGGAGAGAAGAAGAGCAAAATCTGATTGCCCACCAGTAAGTAAGCATTTTATTTTTGTATAGAAGCAAACATTTCTAGCCCTAATGATTATGTAGGCAGAAGTGTTGATGACAGCTAGCTTATTTCTACACTAAGAGGCTTCTTGAGGCTTGACAGCTGGTAGAATAGGGCAATCACTTTTCATTAAATAATATTTGTCTGCATGCCTAATATTTTAGGTGGTCAGAAGGGAAGAACCTTTAGAAAGATGGCCTTGGTATCACAGCAGTAGAAGTCTGGTTAAGAGGCAGTCAGTGGGGTCCAATTTATTCACTCTGCAGCTTAGTGTTAGCAACTCCTGACTATTCTCAGCTCTGCCAGTGAGTTGGTATATAGTCCTGGCGAGCTGCTTAGCTTCCAGGGCTAGCAGAGAGCAGCCTCCATCTAGCTCAGCCACTGTTTTGCAGAAGCTGGAGCATTCCAGATGTTTTCAGCAGCCTCAGAGAAAAAAAAGGAACAGACATGGGCCAGACCTAGGCTTTCCCACTCCCGGAAGAGGCTCAGGTCACTGGCAGTGGTGATGGTAATGGCATTTCAAGGGATGACTCCCTTCCCTCTTCCTCTCTTTGCTTTCTCTTGACAAGTTCTGTGCTTGCTCCCAGCACAAGATGGGATGGAGCAGGGCTGGATGTCCCTGCCCAAGCCTGGCTGGCATGGTCCAACATGGGGGCTTGCTTCTGGGTCTCTTACCAGTTCTGCAACACTACAGGCTTGGGGATGAGTGGCTGGAAAGCTGCCTGGCGGAAAAGGACCTGGGGGTGTTGGTCGAGAGCTGGCTGAACATGAGCCAGCAGTGTGCTCAGGTGGCCAAGAAGGCCAATAGCATCCTGGCCTGCATCAGGAACAGTGTGACCAGCAGGACTAGGGCAGGGATTGTCCCCCTGTATTGGGCACTGGTGAGGCCGCACCTCGAATCCTGTGTTCAGTTTTGGGCACCTCACTGCAAGATGGACAATGAGATGCTGGAGCGTGTCCAGAGAAGGGCAGCGGAGCTGGGAAAGGGTCTGGACCACAAGTCCTGTGAGAAGCAGCTGAGGGAACAGGGATTGTTTAGCCTGGAGAAGAGGAAGCTCGGGGGAGACCTTATTGCTCTCTACAACTGCCTGAAAGGAGGTTGCAAAGAGGTGGGTGTTGGTCTATTTTTCTGAAATGACAAGTGACAGGACAAGAGGAAATGGCCTCAAGTTGTGCCAGGGGAGGTTTGGAATGGACATTGGGAAAAAATTTTTCACCAAATGGGTTGTCAGGCATTGGAACAGCCTCCCTCCTGAGAGTCAGAAACTGCTGGTAGTCCTCTGGCAGGTATCCCTGCTCCCACATCAGACACTGGCTCCCAGGGAGCTGGAGCCTCAGCAATGCTCTGGCCAAGGCCAGATATTAAGATACCTATGCTTTAGTTCAAGCTTTGAATGTGGTAAAGATATTAAATAAGAAATAATTGATTCATATGTGTAATAACCATGCTGGAAAAATCATATTTTTACTTTAAAATTGATAATAAACACATGCAATAAATAAAGGTAATCATCCATTACATGTCCATGGCAGTGATGATACCAAGGCTATCAAAACAGTATCAACTAGGCACTGAAAATGGTTTATATTTAGCACATCTCATTTTAGATTAAACAGACTCTGCTCTCAATTACCCAGTAATTACCTTGAGGCATGAAGGCATGCACACAAAGCTACAGCAAAGCGACTGTGTGAGCAGTGGCTTACTTTGCTGTTGGTAAACTTCATTTTGTCAGGATTAATTGGCGAGAAGGTTGGTGATGAACACATGACAAGCGCAACACTCAATAACGTTTTAATAAAGTGAGGGAAGCAAATGTTTTCCATCAAACCTCTTCATCACAGGAAATGTGATTAATTAAGCACATTCATCTAATTACTGTATGAATTCTCAGGAGGTAAACGTATACTCTGAGGCAGATATGCTGCATATAATTCCAGAGGCTAGATTCAATTTATTTTTATGTGGGGAGTTTATGTAAACATTAAAAGAAGTTCCTTTTTAAGGTGAGATCTTAATTATGATTGGGTTCCAGCAATGGATCAAACCTGGTCCTAATCACCACTATTCATCAGAGCTAACAACAGCTCTTCCTTTAGAATAACTCTCTGGCTTTTCTACTATCTCCAGAGAGACTGAACGTTAGGAAAAATGCAACCACCAAAATGTTTGCTGGATGTTGGTGGTGTCTTACAAGACTTCAGCTCTCCATTAATAGTGTTTGGACAGGGCTGGAGCTGCTTTTCTAATTAGCATCAGCAAACAGAGGATGCAAAACTCCAGATTGTGTCCATAAGAGATTTGTTGCTTGGTACCACCTGGGGACAAAGCCTTTCCAAAATGGGAGTGATAATGTTGTTTCCTTAATCTAGGCATAGGTACATCAGCAGCTCTATGGGATGCTGAGCTCCCAGTGCTTTCCATAGCTGGGCGAGGGAAGCCCACAGGCAGAGCTGCCATGGCAGCAGCAATGGGTGCCGTTGGCATCTGCCCCCATGGCCACCACTGCCAGCCCAGCTCTGCCTCGGCAAAATTGCCTTCCACAGTGGAGATCCTCATTTTTCCTGGGAACAGAGAAGCAGCAACTGCAGGAACATTTGAGCTAAGCAACCTGAGGAACAATAATCCCTGCGAGTCCTCCCCTTGCCCCAGCACAGCCAAGGGCATGTGCCCAGGGTCGAATTCTCTCCCCAGCTGCAGCATGCTCCCATCCATGAGGTTGCATGGAGAAAGGCTGGAGGGGCTGAGATGCATAGCACAAACAGATACACAATCACAGAGGTGACTTGCCGTGGCTTTGTGCAGAAATACCAAATATTTGGGGGAGTTAAACTGAGGAGAGGGAGGCCAAAGCTAGCAGCGAGGAGAGCAGCGAGCCCACTATGGCTATCAGCACTGCTTCCGCTCCATCTCCCTCTCCCTCCCCCATGAGAAAGCCTACGCCTGGTGCCTGTAGCCTTAAAAAGATCATTGCCAGGCTATAAATAGCCAGTCATCAATTAACTGCATAAATACCCACACTCCAGAGAGCTCTTCTCCGTGCCGCTAAGCTAATTAACATCAACGTTGCTTGCCGTCACAGGCCCTGCCATATTTGCCTCATTAAACCCAACAGCGCCTTGGTCTTTACGGATGTGTTTGTTCTAGGGTTGTACAGCAGCCCAGTCCATAGTGCATTTAAAGTCAACAGAGAGACTCTGCCTGACTTCTGTGGGGTTGGATCCCTTCCAAGGGAAATATTTTCCTATTTAAGTAACTCTAAAAGACGATCACACCACCAAAAAAAAAAAAAAGTCAATCCTGGAATGTTTCTTTTAAAAATATGTTGTTGACAACAGAGAGCAAAGAAATCCTAGCACTGGGGATATATATTTTAATGTTGCTTCAATCAAATTCTTCAGAATAATGAAATACTTGCAAAATAAACCTGTTTGCATTCATGGGCTTCCTGGCTATGGCTGGGCACTGAGGGCAGGAACTACTGGGAAATTTTAGTCCAAAGGAAACAACTAAGGCAAACAAGAGCTTTCTCAGGCAGCCTGGCAGCTCGGTAGCTTCCCTGAGAGGGGCAAGGAGAGTGGGGCGTGGGGGAATCCCCATTGTGTGATGCAGCCTGTACTTCTCCTTACAGTCCCCTATCACTGCAGGAAGCTTCTGCGCCTTTGGTGTGACCTAACTCATTGCAACACTAGTTCCCATCAAAGAGCTGGAGACCTTCCAGAGGATTTCAGTAAGGACACTGTGCTTAGATGAATACAGCCAAGGAGGCATCCCCATGGTAGGAGGCAGGGCTCTGCTCAGCCTTTGCTTGCTGACAGCAGCCCTGGGAGGCTCCCACACACCCTAAATAGCTCGTTGCGGCATTGCTGATGCACCACAAGTATATACAGCAGCAGCAGGTGAATATGCCTGTGGGGTAGGTGGACATCTGAGAAGGCTCCTGTCATCATCGCTGCAATGTAATCGGTGCTCTGCCCTCCACTTCGTGCGTAATGCCTCCTTGCGTAATGCGGGCAGGATAATTATTGCCACTTCAGCAGGGTGAGCCCAGACGCACAGCGTTGGCGCAGCCAGGTGACACACCTGGGACGTCTGCTGGCTCCTGCCCATGGTAACCAGCCAGTGTGGTGGAGGAAACCTTTGCGGCACTCCCCGGGGGGGGAGGGTTAGCCCCTGACGAAGCACTCGGGGACAGACCAAGCTTCAAGCAATGTCAGTGAAACCCAAGACTACCTAAGTATCACAAAAGAGTTAACTACTAAGATTATTGTTTGGGAAGATTGTATGAGAGGTGCCACATGGTCACTGGAGAGCCTGAAATCATCTCTTGATGCTCAGGAAAGGGTCTAGCATGACTCTGCGCACCGTAATTCATAAACCAAACATGCAGGTAGGTACCGCTCCTGCATGGTTGACCTGGTGTCTCCCATCGTAGTGTGTGTGTGTGTGTGTGTGTGTGTGTGTGTGCGCGTGTGTGTTTGTTTTGGCTGTGACTTAGGAGACCAGATTGCTGTGTGTCTTGCTGGGATATGCAAAGCCTCTGACATCTTTGGTCTAATAATAAGCCAGATTTGCTGCTTTCCTCGGTGTGCTATTTGCTGATTTTGGTTTCTACCTTCTCTCCAGAGGAGGTGGCATTTCATGCATGGCCAGGGCCTGTAAAGCACTCTGGATGGACCTGTGTTATGAGATGTCTCAGATCTATATCCGGGCTATCTGGGAGACAACTGTGAGGGAGGAAGCAATCAAACTCCCTCCAAAGTGTAGCGAAGGGACAGTGAAACTGCAGGAACATGGGCTGCAAAGCCACACTTTATTTCCTTGGTCTTGGAAGGGCAATCACAGAGTGCAGGTTACACTAATACACAAAGAGCTCACCTGTCCCAGCGTGCATTTAAGGTGTGGATATCAAGGTAACAGATCTGCTATTTTGAAAGCCAGCGTAGGAAACAGTAATTTGTGAGACATCTTAGGCAGGGACCATCTGCCTAGGACATGCTCCACATTCTTCCCCTATTTTGCAACCCCTTTGCGGTCCCCAGGTGGGGACTTTGCTTACATGAGTTGCCATTGAGTTAGGTCCCCATCATGGAAACCAAAGCAAAGACAGCATCACGGTCCAAGAACTGTGTCTGTGTCCTGTGGGATACATAGTATGGGAAGGAAATAATAGAACAAGTGCTGGAGAACTTGGAAACACCATAAATAGCAGTTGCCGTTCCCAGCCCTGCTGGTCTCACCACAGGGGCATGAAGGGACTGTCTGAGGGGGTGCAGCCTTGGGTGCAGCGCTGGCAATATTTTCAAGGCAGGAGGTGACCTGCAAACTCGGCCAGCAGAGACCAATAGGTCTCCTGCAGCTGAGACACAGGAAAAAGTCTTTGGGGATGAAAGGAAAAGGCTTCAGTGAGGAATATGAGGATCTGTGTAAAAAGTTAAAATACAACAGAAGATACCCAGCCAGGTCCTGTGCCGCTGTCCTTGCTCTTCCCTCATCTATGCAGCTAAAAAGCAACATGGTGCTGGGAAGGGTACAGGGCTGAGGCTAGCAGGACGTGGGCCAGACGTGGCAGCAGGAGGTTCCTGCCCTGGACTCCAGCTGAGCTCAAGTATCAGCAGGGAAAGGGC
>NW_010235125.1:13857-35028 GCF_000690775.1 Eurypyga helias
GAGGAGACACTTCACATTCAAAACCCATATTCACATTTCTCCAGTGTGCCTCAGCTTCGAAGTCCTCCCACAACCAGTGGGACAGATCAGCCCTTTGCATGGGAGAACCCCCCACATGCCCTTGTGAAAGCATCCTCACTTGTTTGTCCATATCCAGCTGTCAAGTTTCTGAAATACACACCAGCATATGGGCAAAATGCCATTTTCATGAAAGAGAAGAATACACAGGAGAGCTGTGAACTGAAATCGAGCATGGGATTTTGGAAAAACTGGAGTATCTGGACTTGGAAGGATTAGTAGATGCCGCTCATGCCATTTCTAAGGTGACTAAAGCAGCAAGTTATTTCCACTGGATTGCTAAAGCATTACTTATCAAATACATCCTATAAGTTCTATACAGTGAGAAATGGCTGGAAATGAGCATGTTTTCAAAGTGCTAGTCTGAATGAAAAAGATACAGTTGTTCATTAAAAACAAGTCAGTGTCTCACAATGTCTGGAACCAGATTTATTCTAGAATTAACTGTGGGAGACCTGGAGCAGACGCCTACATTTTGCTCCCCTTTTACATGGTGCTGAGCACAACAGGGCCCAGCCCTTTGACAGAAGATCTGAGATACTTCAGCAGCATAAGGATCATATGCACCATCATTTGGCTAGGATTTTGAAAAAGACACCAGGGACTTGGTGCTCAAATCCAATGGCACTTTTGAGTTCACTAGTCCATAAAATTAATTGTTAAAGGATGAAAGTTACAGGAAGGTGTTTGTGCCTACTGTAGCGCAAAGCGCACATTGCTCAAGGAGTCCTTTCCCGGTACAAAAAGTGAATTATCATGTATTTCCCCGTTACAATCATACTGTGCTTCTGTGGTTCAGAGGATCACTGATTTCTTCTCTAAACGTTGAATACTGCTGTTCCCAGGATTTTGTCTGGGAGACCACACACTACTGCCCCTTCTTGTATACATAATGCAAATATAGAGGGGTGATTCAGGATGCCAGGATGCGTACAGCATCCCACTCAGGAACAATAAAAAATTGATGCTGAGAGAGAGAAGCTCGGAGCGGAGCAAGCACTTCATGAACATTTGGTAAATAGCTCAGGATAAGAGGATAAGATAAACTATAAAATTCTGGTGATTCTTCTGATCAAAAAGGAGACAATGATTTGTCAGGCTTCCTATACCCATGAATTCAGAAGTGCAGTGATTCATTTCCAGTCCAGCAGTTCAGAGCCGAAGGTGTGCAAAGCTGTCTTCTTGACATTTGAAAACAGAAGCTGTCTTCGACCCAGTATGCGAAACAAGATTAGCCTTTCCAGATTAGAAGGAAAGTATTAGTGAAGCACCAGAGGGTTCAGTGTGGGGTCTTTTTAATAGCGGCAGACTTGGATGATGATGTTGAAAGCACAAGCTGCCAAGTCTAGAAGGCAGGATGGATGAAGTATTAATTTACTTATTGCTTAAGTGCTTCAGCTGATGGTGAAATACTGTTCAGGATAGACTGCTAGAAAGCAAGGATTCTGGGAGAAAGATTGTAATACACAGCAAGAGTATCTAAAAGAATAAAGAAGAATTTTGGAATTGCCATATGAAAATTTCCAAAGCTTTCAGCTAAGTACATCTGCAAGAAGAATAGGAAACATGAAACGGTGACCTGGCCTGAAGGAAAAAAAGGGGACCCTAGTGCCTCACCAGGGATATAATACATGAGAAAAGCTCTGTTGTAATTTGCAGACCTGCTAGTAATCAGAAGGCAGATTTTCCTCACAGTTTGAGCGTTTTCTACTGATTCAATATTTTTCTTTTTACCTACTGCCAAATCTTAGACTACAGGCTGATTTCCTATGAGACCAGAGGATTATGTGTGTGTATTAGTCACGACCTCTGGAATTGCATTGATCTCTTCCTTTATTTTTTTCCTTGAGTTATTTCATAAACAAAATCACCCAGCAGCAGAGAGCTAGATAGCCTCCATGGTGTAATTTTAGGATACAAGCATTGCCCAAGAACAGTGTCTCTATACGTTTCATGACGTAATTTTAATTTGGTGTTTTCGGTTTTTTTTTTCATCAGAGGATATCAGAAGCTGTATAGTAGAGACTTAATCCAGCAAATGCTAATCCATCAGATCAGGGCCAGGGCACTCTGTACCACTTTGGCCTTGGCCCTAGAGAGACCTCAGTTTGAAAATCTGGGTTCTCAGCACCACACACTGCATGGGGAGTGTTACCATCCCCATTCCGTGGTGTGGGCCTCCCCATGGTGAACCAGATCACTGTGAGGTGCAGATCGGCAGTGCTGCCTTCTACACTACTTTAACATGAAATAAGAGCATAGGCTTGTACAAGGCAATTCCATCTGTTCAAGTTGAATTAGTAAACAAACAAACAAAAAATCAAATATCTAAATATTTTTCATTTATTTGAGTGTGTACATGAATATCAATGAACAAACACCTTGGGAAGTCATCTGTCCTCCTCCCAGAAGATTAACCAAATTGACTTAACACTGTGAATTTGTGACTTCTTTTCTTCTTTGCTCAACAAAAATCATGTGGAAAAAGCACTGCTGGATTTGAAATACGCTACAAACTAAGTTCAATGCTAACTAATCACACACTGTCTCAGGACACATATCTCCAAGTCTGATTGGTTTCTGACCCACAGGAACCTGCAGACCGTGGTGTGTACCTTTGGTGGGCTCACAGGCTGCTAAAAGGGATGCTGAACACTGTCTTTGCTCTGCATGCTAACAGCGGGCATGGGGTGACTGTTTGAAATTTATTCATGAAAGGTAAAACAAGAGGAAAAAGCCCTCCTCTGAGTGTTACAATGAGAAACGTCAGAAGTTAAAATGAGTTGTAGCGTGCAGTTGCGTGCTGCATGCCTGAGCCCACGTGCTCCTGCACAGAGCAGGCAGCGTGGCAGGTTCAACTTGAGCGGGCACCACCACTTCTCTCAAAGCTGTCTTTCCACGGTGGCTTCATGCTGGGTTCTCCTGACCCAAAATCCAGGCTGGAAGAGGCAGTCAGTGTTTCTTGCCAGGCTAGTGCAGGCAGACCCCATGAGCTCGGGGATGGAGGGCATCAGCGCTGGTCAGGGCAGGGGTTGAGTGGGCAGCTGGGCACCAGGCTTGACCAGCTCAAGGGCAGGCAAGAGGACACGTCCTGTGCCCTCCGATGTGCAGGGGAGCACGAGCAGGTCCAAGGACATGTATTTGTTTTCCTTTCTCTCCAGCTAGCAGAGCACTGGCAGCTCACATGGCTGCAGCCTCTCTGTTTTTGTCCCGGGTACCTGGGAGCAGCCCCAGTTCCCATCAGCTCTGGGAGATCCGGCTGCTTCGCTCTGGCTTCGCTGTGTCTTTAATTCAGATAAAATGTAAATTTAGTTGGTTTTGGTGAAACGTCTCCAATTTCAAGGCAGATTTTGCAATCAGAGGCTCCTTTTCCAAGCGTCTTTCCAGCAACCAGTTTACAACAGCACCATTTATTGTCATCTCCCAGCAACACATTAGCAGTATTTCTGCCCTGGCAGAAGGGCTGTCTGTACCATCCTTCTCGTCCCCCTGGGCAGCTGCCAGACACCATGCTGGCTTGGCAGCCCTCCTGCTTCTCTCCCTTGGCTGCTGAGAGCTGCTGCAGGTATTCCAGCTAAGCCTCGCCTGCTGTGCTCACTCCCCAGGTTTTATACTTTCTGTCCATGCTAGAGTGACCAACCACTAAAATAAACCCGACAGGGTGCCTTTTTTTTCCCTTTTCCCTGGGAAGTGATTTCAGCAGAATTTCACCTATTGCCTCACAAACACAGTTATTTAACACCACCTGGAATCTTAATCTGTCTGTAGTTTTGACCAATATAGACATTAAAAAAAACCCAAAAACCCACTTTTAAATTTTTTTGTTGTTTGTTTAGGTATCAAGATCGATTCTGTTCGGGGTTTTGGGGGGTTGGTTTGTTTTTAAAGGTAAATTTATCTATAAAATAAAATAAAATAAAACCAAGTTACCCCTTGTTACAGCAACAGGTGAGCTGCACTGAATTTCTCTCTTCTCCCCAAACCTGGCTTTTTCCTCACTGAAGAATAACCCTGCTGTCCCCTGGCCCTTGATAAGAAAGCAAGCTCTAAATCAACAGGTAGCAGTTAAGATAGGTGCCTCACTGATACCGTGACTTTCATGTTGTTTTTAATAACACTGACAGCCTTGACTTTCTGTGCTCTCCTCGCCAGACCATAAACCAGCTGGGAGCCTGGAAAGCCACGAGTGATAAGGGACTGGTACAAACACAGCACCTGCCTGCAAGTTTTGACGGTGTCAGCTCTTGCAGTCATAGCTGTATTGCTCAAAGGAGTAGGAAAAATCTGGGCAAAAACTTTCTGGCAATGTTTTTGTGTCTGGAAATATCCGTTGGTCATAACTACAATGTCTTAAAACACCAATTCTGCACAAATTTCTTCTGAAAAGAAGATGAAAGTAAAGCATTGTGATAAGAGCACTGTGAAAACATATCAGGCTGGAACATTTCGATCTGACATTTTCAAATACTTTGAAATTAAGAATACAACATAAGGAAATAAAAACTATAACTGAAAAATCTCAATTTCAGATGTTTTTGTCCAATTCAGAACAATAAATACTCTCAAATTCAATGTTACCAGAAACTCCAAAATTATGTTTTTAATTACGGCTTTGATTTTTTTTTTTTTTAATTTGAAAATCTTGGAAAACAGCTCTAACACTGGTAGTCCATAACCTCTTTGCAAAAAAAATGGGAATACATTTCTCTTTTATTGCTTTTGATCAGTCTGCTGTCCCCATGCATGCAGAGGGTTCTTATTTTCCATGCTTGAACAGCGCATTTAAATTGTAGGTATTTACAAGAAATCCTAAAGGTAATTTTAGATGGAGAGACAATATAAGAGAAGGGGTTTTTTTCTCATTTTATTTCCTTAGATTACTGAGCTAGTATATAAGGGACACCCTAGCTAAAGGTAGAGCATGACAACACATTTGAAGTAGAACAGTTTCAAATAATCTCTAAATTACCTCCTCCTTATGGGGTTTGCCTTTGTTTTCCACCGCCTGGAGAAAAAATGAAATTCAATAACATGAATGTGGTAAGACATGATAAAATGAGCTCTGAAAAAAATGAACTATGATAACCTAACTAATTAATAAATTTGTGGCCCGTCAGACCAAGAGATTCGCAGAAAGCACCATCCGCATAAAATGCCTTATCCAGGGAGGGCCACTCTTTGTCTTCCCTCACCCCTGAGATGACAGCAGAGACACTTGCATCGATCCCAGCTGCAGTGGTGCAGCTGGGGAACAAAATCTGATGGCAGAAACAAAACTGGTATGTAATCATGTAATGAGTGATGAAATTTGATGAATGCTGCTGCATGTGACCAGGTCACTGATGGGATACTGTTATGCAGGAAGAGAATCCATACCGCCTGCAAGTCCTGGTACAGAAGACAATTGAAAAGATCTGGCATTTCTATGTCATTTTTCATCCTGTCTTCACCCCACCACCCTTCTGAGTTGCCACTCGTGTGAGTTACCGCTTGGTAAAGAAGAGAGGCAAGACAAAACGCTGAACCTCTGGACACACACAAGATCCAGCTGGCTGTAGGGTTGTGTACCCAGGGATACCCCAATCCACCTCTTTCCCCATTTTCATGGTCCTA
Source organism: Eurypyga helias (assembly GCF_000690775.1). Classification (NCBI taxonomy): domain Eukaryota; kingdom Metazoa; phylum Chordata; class Aves; order Eurypygiformes; family Eurypygidae; genus Eurypyga; species Eurypyga helias. Next base: position 19,549 of record NW_010235125.1, read on the forward strand.
ACACAGCATAAACAGGGAAAACAAGCCGCCTCTTGTTCTTACACACTGGCATCTCTTCCCTCCAAGACTCTTGTTCAGTGCTGTTCATCCGTGGGAAGCGGGCGAGGAGGGAACCCAGCCCCTCTGGGCAGAAGGATGAGCCCAAAGAAAACCCCAAATTACTGACAACATGCAAGGCCCTGTCATGTTGCCGCATCTGCCTTCGAAATGGTCTGATTTTAAGCCTCTAACTTACCCCTCCCAGTGCTGCACTGTCATTTTCCTTGTGCCATGGTGGTGACAGCTGCCACGCATCCCAGCTTTGCCGATGAGCGCTGGCAGGGAAAGTACACCAGGCAGTCATAACACAAGGCATCAAGTCGGCATTTCTTTATCGATGCCATACAAAACATGCCATCTCCCTAGCACACCCCTCCTCATCCTCCAAGGTCACAACTATTTGAATCCTATCCTCTGTGTTGCCTCTGACCCATATCAGTGGGGACAGGGAACAGTTCCTGCCTGGCAGCAGTTTGGTGGGTTACAAGAAACCCCGGCAGCCCTGCAGCCTGGGGGACCTCTAAGGACTGCTGCTTCTGGCATTTCTAATGCCTATGGCAGCTCAGTCCCTGGGCATTTCACTGCCAAGTTAAAAAGCTTATTCATCACTTGATATAAATATGGTACATTTACAAATATTCAAAATATTTCTGTGCAAGAACCCACCTCCATAAGTAAAACCTAAAAGTGCTTACTTTTGGGCATAAAGCAATCCTGGGAAAATTCAGGTGGCACACCAAAAAACCCATGCAAACTTACGGTGACAAAACACAGGCTCTCTAGTTTATCTGCTTGTACTCAAGTGGCTGCAGACAGCAAAAAATTAGCTGCTTGCGGATGTTTCAGCAAGTAGGTAAGTGCCCAGATCAAGTTTTTACTGTGAAATGATAATTTGAAAAACCTGCTGTCATATCTATTTCTAGACTTGGTAAAAAAGTGTTAGAAAAAGAAGAAAAGCTGTGATGGTATTTCAACCTGTCTCCATACAGTTAGAAGAACAATTACCAAATAAATGAGGGATTTATCAAATCTGCACCTTAGGACTGGTCCCTCTGCCTGTGCTGCACATTCACTGTGACATTTTGGTTCGCAATTGATCAGTTTTGCCTTATTGTTGAAACACAGTCTTCTTGTCGCACACTAGCCTGTTATTTCCTCAGTAATTTCCTCTGTTCAGCCTCAGCCACGCTGAACCAAGCCGAAAGCCGACATTTACTGCCACCACGGAGCACAAATAACATTTATGGCCACAAAGAGGTCTTAGTGAGGTGGCTGTTTAAGCATGAGAACTGAATAAGGGCTTCTAGGGACAAAGTCTTGCACAAAATCCTGCTGTGGTCCTCATGAAGTTTTATCTCATGAGGCTGTGGTTGCCCATGCTGGTTCTCCACAGAGGCTGCTGCAGAGCCCCCTCCTCTCTGCTCCCTGTAACTCCTACATGCATGCTCCTGCCCTGCTGCTCTGGGCAGCTGGGCTTCAGCATTGGGGTGAGCTATGTTGACAGGCATTGATCAAAGCAATGGCAAAGCCAAGAGCCTCCTTGTCCCTCCACTAAGCTAAACCCTTTTCTTCTTCTTTTATACAAGTGTTCATCAGCACAATCCCTACGGCTGCTTCCTCTGCACTTGGCAAAGGTGATCATCAGCATGTTTGTATTGATCTATTTGCTAGTTTTCCTAGCAAAGCTCTCCTCTTTACATCCCTCCAGAGGCCTCACCTTTCCTTGTCTGTCAAACATTAGCAACAGATTTTAACCTTCAAGGCCCTGTTAGCCAAGCTTCTGTAGCAGTTGTATAAATACCTATAAGCCGTGGCTCCTGCTGAAGCTGACACATCCTGGCATCCATTTCAGATAGTTTCTAAGCAAAGGCTTCAGAGGTGGCTTTCACCATTAGGCTCCAAGCAGGAGGATGGAACCTCCTCACTACTGGCACATTCCATAATGTCCTCACTTCTCCTTGCGGCACCTGTGGAGACTTGAAGATTTGGACACCTAAAACCAAACAGCATGAAATGCCATTCCTCTTCTGGACAACTAGATACTTCACACTGCTAAGGAACTTCAGGTATGAGCCCTCTCTTGGACTGAAGTGCCAGAGCTGAAAAAAAGGAGACAGCAATGGACTTCACATCCAGCAGAAGGTGAGGGCAATGTGGACACCTGGGTGGCGCACATTCAAGTCCCACACTCTTCCTGATCTGAACCCCAATTTCTCTGGGAAGTACTGCAATCACCAGGCCGTTGAATAGCTTTTTATGAAGGATAAAATGTCCATGGTAGTTGTTTCACTGCACATAAAAGAGATAATTATATATTAATCTGTAAACAAAGTTAAAAGGCTTTACAGCTAGACATTTAATCCCCTCAGCTAGGATAGCACAGTGAAAGTCTTTGTCATCCTAGCTAAAAGTGTGCACCACTAAATTGTTTGCATATTTTGGGATGTGTGCAATCTCCACCAGCCCTCCCCATGCAGACACTAATGTTCATGGCAATTTCTCAGTTCCACCGTCATAATCAGATATCCTCCCGCTTCATCGCCACAGCACAAAGTTTAGACACAAAAACAAGTCACTTGCATAATAAATAATTAAGCTAGTAAGTAAATAAATAAATAGTTTTAATACATTTGTCTCTGTAAATTCAACATGAAATTGCTCTGCTGTTGCCAATAGCTAGCTAGAGTAACACATTTGAGCATCATTTCATCAACTACTGCTGAAATAGCCAGCAGCTCTGTGGAAACCATGAAGGACCATTCTGAAGATCCTAATGTTGTTTAGTGGTATTTCATTACTATGGTATGATTTAGTAAACATGGTGAAGACTGAAGCTTGGAAAGTTCCAAAAAAATTAGCTCTTTAGCTTTTTTGAATTATTCCCATAGATTATGCCCATGCTCACAGGACTGGATCTTCTCTGGTCTCAGCTATTTGTCAGAGGAGCCCAGGGAGGTCATTGTGCTTTCCATCTCAGCACAGCCTCTCTTAGTCTTAGGGAAAAATCTCTGCCCTTGACTCCTACTGCCAACATGAGATCCCTGCCTGTCTCAGGTCAGATTTGGGCAGTGCCTGCAGGGACACAGACTGGAAGGATTGCTGCGTGGTGCCTTCAAGAATGTGCAAAACCATGCTACAGCCATGTTAGCCAGATTGGTTGGTCAGTGAAGGCTGTTAGGCTGGAGAGCCCAACTCAACTGCCCAGGGGAGGTGAGTGGGCAGCAGGGGGCTGAAACATGCAGAAGCAGAAATTGCTTGGTGCTCAGCGTCTGATATTCCCTTAGTGAGTGTCAGTGCTATCAATGCAAGGGTCATTTAAAGTCCCTCAGCATCACCCCTCCTGCTCCTAGACCAACCATAATCATAATCCTCTTTGCAGAAAGTAAACTTTAATGAGCAGTTATAAAAGCATGGCAGCCCCGGTTAAAAGATGAGCAGTTTGAGCAGCATTGTTATTCTTGGCCAGGCAGATAATTGTCCTGCAGACAGCCAGCCTCATGCCAATTGGCTCATCTTCCTGCCAGGGCCATCTCTGCCCTCCACTCTCGAGCAGTGCGACATTACATATCCAGGCATGCCACTTGTCATCTTGGTGTCAGCCACTTCAGCCTTTCTTTCTAGCAGCATTAACTTCTAGGGGGGAAGAATGTGGGGGCACCCTACCTGTTTACCTTTAGACGTGTCAGTCATTGCACACGAGCTGGACCTCGCCAGCACCAGTCATGTTCCCATATTCATGGCAATAGTAATGCAAATAAACACCCCAAAATCAAAGCTTTTGAACAATGCTTAAAGCACCTGTATCATGGGTTTTCTTGCTTCTTTTTCCCTTTTTTTTTTTTTTAATTTGAAAAGAAAACTGAAAAAAAAACCCTATACCTTTAAAATTTCTTTTCCTTGAAGGGGCAAAACACAGATGACTGTACCAGAATCAGTCTAAAAGCCAACTTTTTAGTAAAACTTTACTGTGTTTGCAGTTCCTGCCTAGACTGCAGTCATTGCTGTTGATGAGTGACCTACAGTGGTGAAGAATATGGAACAATGCAACTGCTACAGCTGCCTGCTGCAAGCCAGCATCCCCATCCACAAGCCAGCAGCACAAGAAGCCTTCACAATTATTTTAGTTTCCCAGTGACAAGCATGACAGGTAGTGAAACCCAGCTAGAAATTAAAATGGCAATGCAGGAAATGTTTTAATTTAACCAAGTTTCTAGTATCTCAATGGAAAAGCTGTTTGCTTTGATAAGACCTAACATTTTTACCATGCAAAAAAAATGAACAGTAAAACTGCTCAGACAAGACCCAATTCTTCATAAGATAAATTTTCCAGTCCATATCTTTGGTCAGTTCTCCTGCAATGGAAAGCAGTATGTATGTAAACAAAGCAGGTTGATAAGTTTGATCAAACCCTTTGTCCTTTATGGAAATAGCAAAACTGCAGGCTCACAAGGAAGAGCATTTTTTGGCAGTCTGAAGCAGAAGGCTGTCCCACAGAGAAACTACCGTCTGTTTGGAGACTGAGTACATACCAAGGAAAAAAAAAGAGCTAGGTATTTTCCTCTCTGGATGTAAATACATATCTCTGCATCACTGATCCCAGCACCTGGGAACTGCTGGTGAATTCATCCTTGCCAGCCTAGATGACATCCTGTTACATCAGAGGAAATTTTGCCAAGATCTGTTGGATTGGGCCCCATGGAGCTGGAAAATATTACTTACGTTCTAATACACACTTATGTTTACTTACGGATTTTAGTCAGCAAACTACCCTGTGCAAAGCAACAAAAGAAACTGTAGAAAAGTCCCCAAGATGCAGCCTAGTACCAGATTCCATCCTCCTAACCCTTTCTGAAAACCCCAAATATTGGTCACAAGATAAACAGTAATGTTTCCTCTGCCAATTTATAAATAACATATTTTGAACTCCCAGGTACAAGGTCTAACTCAGCAAACAGAGAAGGAGTCCAGCCCCCTTCCCTGCACAGCTACTAACTAACCACTGATGGTTTTGGACAGGGTACTCTCTGGAATGGCCTTTCTCCATGCTAACAGTGAATAACACTATTTACCTACCTCACAAGCATGGTGACAGAGTCAAGACAGGATTTATTAAGCATTTCAAGGTTGTTGGAGGAGTTACAAGTATAGAGTGATACAGTATCAGGCAATATATATTTAGGATAACAAAACAAGTTTCTTTGTCATGGCAATATGATGAGATGCTTAAAGCATGAAATCCAGCATATTTCTCTTCTAACAAAAGTCCCTTCATCAAAGGATCATAAAAGGATGAATCGCTTTAACCAGTCTGTGTGATAAGACAACTGTTATGGACTATGAGATTAACTCAGAATTTCCTCAGATTTGTGGGTTTAAGTTGGAATTGGAAATGCTTTTGAATGTGTTTGTGCAGAAATGTGTGCATACTGGAGAGAAAAAGAAAATGTAGTGAGAGCTGCCAGTATCTGGCTGACAACCCAGCACACAGGTTATGTTGGCACTGACTCAGTTGTCTTGTGCAATAAGTTTGTTTTGGGTTAAAAGAGGGCAGAAAAGATAAACTCCACTGAGACTGTGCTATGTGAGTCCATGGACAAGGGCTTGACTTTTGATGTGCATATATTTGGCAGTCAGTGCTGGAGATTTGTTTACAGGGTGTTTGCTCTGATATACCCCGCAGGATACCCACTAGGGTTATTTTCCTTGGGTCTTGCTCTTTCCAGCTGCTGCCTTTAACTTTCTTCAACTGCTCAACAGGGATTTACTAAAGGCAACTTATTCCGACGTTACACTGGGCTCCAGCATTTCTGGTGTTCGTCCCTTCACTGCTCCCTCTAAAACCTTGCCTGACTAAGCAAATAAACAGGAGGTTTAAATATGTTCTTATGTATGCACATACCAAAATACACATTAATTCACCCAAGGCCACACCGTCCTGCTCCTGGAAAGCCCTCATGACAGACTGTGAGCTTTCCTTTGACGAAAGTCCCTTGATTGCTGCAACATGTTCACCCTCAAGGAGAGGTTACAGGTATTATGTGTTACTCTGGATATACTTCAGATGATACAAGGCAGAAAGGCTAAATTTGTGGCAGGTAATGATCTAAGTCCAGAATATAACCTGGCAGACTGGGCACTTGAAACCAGTCTCAGATCTGATTTCAGTTCTTCATCAGCATTGTCTAGTCCTTTGTCTCACTGTGAATTATTTTACGATTTTGATCTACAGCTTGTTATTAAATCAGTGAGTTCAAAATCTGCTTGTATTACATGCTTGATGAATGTTTCTCATAAAGTTACATTTACAGCTGTGTAGCATGTAAGAAATCAGTTGTTCTCACTTAGTGCGAGGTTCCAGTAAGAGCCAGTCGGGTACACAACATCTGTTAAAAAATGTCTTTGATCTCTGCTGACTGAATCAGTCATATTGGCCTTAAGGGACCAGAAAGATCCTGTACCCACAGAGAGACTCCCAGACTCACAAAACCTTTGTAAATAAAAGCGAAGCGCTGTCTGGTGATGACACGGTCTGTTCTTGCTTTAGCCCCAGCACAAGTACTGCACAGAAGTGTCACTGGTGCATGACAGTGATTCTGTGGCTGTCCCACTGGGGACAGCACAGCCAGGGCTGGCCTTACCACATCAGTTGCTACAAATTCTCCTGGGTTAAAAGGACCACATCTCCTAATCCGAAGTGGCCATGCGTGCTACACAAAGTCTTGCCTGTTACTTGTGACAAGAGATCACTGGCTGTGGGGTGAGAGAGAAACGAGAGCGAAACCTGCACTACCGAACCCTGAGCTGCTGGGAAGACAAGCCATTTCCCTCTCTATTTCCCCAGCGTGGCCTGCGGTGCATCGTTTTGTTGGGCAGTGCGGCTGGGCGTGGAGCCTGTCCAGGTGGGAAACACCTCCCTGGGAGGTTAGCTTGTTGTGGTTGTCCCTCAGGTAAGTGACTGGACCCTGCACAGCACAGGAGAGATGGGGCAGGTAGCAGGAGTGATGGAGATGGGGAGGAGGGAGGAGCAATTCACCTCCACAGCGCAAGAGGAGAACCAGCTTGAGCGTCAGGAGAACAGAACGTGACCTTACAGCTGAGGCCTGTAGCATACTGCACTGGCAATTGAAGTGCTCCTGTGAGCTGCTCTCAGTTCTCGCATTCCCCGCCCTCAAGTATCACGCTTCTTTTAACATAGTTAAGAATATTCAAAAGCACGTACACTAAATAATGTTCTACAAACTTGCATGTGCAATTTTTTTAACCAGCCCCTTTCGGGTCTTCTGTTCAAGTGTACAAGTAACCATTTCTAACAACAATTATTCACATTTCAATAACCCTTTTCACATGGGCATGTCACCGCTCAGTTCACGAGTAAAGGTGAATACCACTCCTGCTTGCCAGGTCATGATGCTCAGCAGAGGAAATGTACCTGAGCTGATCTCAGACAGAGACAGATCTAAAATCTGGATAGATGTTATCTGTGTAAACCTTCCACATTCTCCCCAGTTACTGAAGAGAGACCATTTATCCGATGGAAAAAGGGACTCATTTATATTGATTGGCCTTTCCCTCCCACTGTACACATTGTGTAACATCAGGGTACACTTATTCCACATCAGTAACTCTCAGCCCTGCTGCAATCTAAGTGCTCTCCCATTCAATTATTCAGGATGTCAAGATGGGCAACCAGCTTAAAAAGAAAACTCAGAATGATCTAAAAAGAAATGAATGGTTTTTTCTTATTAAAAAAACAGGAACCTTGATGCTATTTTTATTTAGAAAGATCTAATTCTGGCAATACTAGCTCAGTTGTTTCTCTAGACAGAAGTCTATAAAAGAAATCCGTGTCATCAACATATAGGCTAATGCTAATTTTTTTCTTTAGAAATCAGTCCAGTTTGCTGTAACTGAGGTTAAAAACAGAAGTGTGAACCACACGTTATTTTAATGTGTGAGAACGGAAGCGGAGGATGGGCTGGAACAATAAATGAGTTGCTTGTTTAAAAAAAATAGCAGGGGAGGGAGATCACTGTCTTCGTCTCCTGGTCACATAATCCGGTGGTTGTTTTAAACAAATTAAAGCAGACTGCTTTCTTTCTGTGAGCTCAAGTAAAACAGAGTTTTCAGCCAACAGATATTCAATTTTCCTGGCTAGTTTTTGGATGCTAGCCATGTGTGATTAGTGACCTATTTTCACTGCAGTGAGATCAGCTATGTTTGTAGTACCCTGAATCAGCAGATTTGTCCTTATTCCTGGCCCTGCCTGCCACAGCACTGAGCCAGGCCGATTCTCCGAGCTCGCTGCCCTGCCATCTCCGTACAGATCTGTAGGAAACGGCACTTGGTTGTAACAGACCTGTGCTGGTATCTGCGAGGACAGGACCATCAGGACCCATAGTGTACAAGCTGCTGATGCTGCTGAACTTGAAATTTTCTTTGTCTAATTAAAAATGCCTAGGAATAAAAGAAACGTGTGCTATTTGTGGGAATTATAATCCTTCCTGGATGGTGATGATATAGAAAAAACAGTGGGGGCAGAAGCAGCAGCCAGAGGATCCTGGAGTTTTCGCTTTAGACCTGAAGCAGATCTGGTGACAAACACCTGTGGCAGACTCTTTGCATTGGAAAACAGGCATCATATCCCACAGTCTGCCAGTACTGCATTCATTACCTTTTCCTAATGCAATTTTGAGATCATCTCCAAAGTATTCTGCTGTTTTTTGACGCCAAAGCCCAGTGCAGTGCCTGTGCAAGTTTGCTGGTGCTGCTGGGTGTGACCCATATAGGGCTGATCAAAGCCTCATAGGAAACTTGAGGCTGGAAGGGACCCTGCAGAAGTCATCAGGTCCAGCTCTCTGCTCAGACCAGGGACAGCCAAAATTGGGTTGCTTGGGGGGACGTCTCTGTTGAGTGTCAGTGACTCAGGATTAAATGCACCGTGTCCAGGATCTGTTCTTCTGGGGTGAACTCCATTTGTATTAGCATATTTAAAGATGAATTTGAAAGAAACCATTATACGTATAGGGCTGCAATAGAGAACAGAAGTCTGACTGCAATGCCTTTACACTTAGCCCCACGGCTGCCAGTGCCAGCAGCACAGGGCACTCAGCTATCAGGGAGGAGAGGACCTGATGGCAAACAGGCAGTGGTCTAAAGCTGTTCCCCGTGAGCAGCCAAGATCAAGGGAAGAGAAGGAAATAAAGACAGACAGATTTCCGTGCTAGCAACCAGGAAAAGGAAAGAGATCTGCGATGGTTCACATCCTGCCTTCCTTTACCTCTTATCCTGTGGCTTTTCGTTTAAACCTATTGGACCACCTCTGGTATGAAATAATGTAAGAAGGGCTGCATTTGATCTTGCAATCTCCATTGGAAAGTACTGCTGTGCATCACCTGAAATGTCCCCACAGTGCTCGTAGAGATCACATCATCACCAGCAAGGCTGAGATTTTGCCCTGCCTGGCTGTGTGATGAGGGCCTTCCTGGTGATGGAGCCTCCATCCAGACCTTTGAGGAGAAAATGTTAGAATCCATTGGCAGAGGTCAAAACCATCTTTGGTGAGTGTTGTGTACCTGACTGCCTTACTGGAATCCCACAGTGAGTAAAAACCACCGACTTCTGTGAATTTCACCCCATAGTACATATAATTTTGTGACAGTCATCTGTCTGATATATTGTCCTCTTTCATTCTCCTCTGCAGTTCAGACTACTATACTTGCCTGGTAACCTTTCTTCTCCACCGCCACTCCTGTGTGATCCTGAGAGGCCATTAAAATGCCAAAGCTACGAGTGTGAAATGAAGAGGGATGACATCTCTGCCAGTAGGACTTGGTGGACGCCAGTATCCTAGAGAATTGAGCTATGCTAGGGAAGCATCTAAGATTTTAAGTTCGAGCAGTGTCCCCTTAGTGCCCTAGACATAATCTTTTTGCATTCACAGCGAGTGACAAGTTGAAATGCCTGCTTTCAGGCATGTGACAACAGGATGGGATACTATGAAAAGCCAAGCTTCTTCTGAAACAAGGGGAATGATTTCATTAAGTTAAAATCTCCGAGGACTCGTTTAGGCAGACGCAGTAGCCAGAATGACAAAAGCCATTGCGCAGGAGATGTGCTGTGGACAGTAAATACAGGCAGAACTGGGCAGGCAGTGAATACAGCATAGGCTAAAGCATTTGTGATCGCCTGTGCCAGGTCACCTTCCTGCTGCCACAGGCCTTGAGGAACGTCCTTGAGCCTCTGCCTGCATTTTACAAATAGCTTTGCAGTGACGGATGTGCTCGGGCTTTCCTCTGGATAGACAACATCGCTGCATTTCAGCCATTTCTTTGTTGTTTGCTGCCTCCAACAGGATTATTGGGAAATTTTCCTCTGCCAGTGATAAAAGATGCGCAACAATAAGAGCAGCTACCTTTGATACTCACAGAGGAGGGCAGAATGGCCCTGAGAAACAAGCAACAGATTTGAAGAGAAGCTAGGAATTAACACAACTCCAAACTGAAAAATCTCACTTCATAGTTAAGTAGTAACAAAGCCCCTGTTTAAAGGTTTATGAATAACAACAGCCCTGTTTAAATAAATAAATAGATAGATAGATAAATAAATAGCTTGTTTGAAAATAAAACAAGAGGATAATTCCATTCCTCCAAGGTCATTCTTGGAGGTTTCAGCTCTATGAAAGGGCAGAAAAAACAGGAGGTGGTTGCTGTGGGCCACCTCTCAGACCAAACCTTCAGGCACTATCTAAGCCGTCCCCATATTCTCACACACCTGCTAGCACCGGATCTGTGAACCCCAAGTGCAAAGTCTTGGTCATAAGGTTCACTTGAACTAATGAAACCTGAGCTTAAGTCCCAAGTTTCAAGAAAGATCAAGCAGATGGCTGGGTGCTAGAAAAATATGAGAGTGCTGCTTGCCTTGGAGGAGTGCAAGTGCCAGGCATCAGCTGAAGCGTGAATGGGTTAACAAACGTATGTGTGCTTGCATGTGTGCACGTACGCACACATGAAGGGAGGGTGGTGCGCATAGAGGCAAAGACTCTGGTCAGGGACATGCAATACCCATCATTTTCCTTGCAAGAGACAAAGCAAAGAGAGAAAATTAAAGGGGATTTCTCAGAAGCGGATATGGCACCAGTACGGAGTGGTCCCTGGATGGATGAGGCCAGCTGCAAGTCTCAGCCTGAACTGCAGCCATCCCTAACTCTCAGCAGCACAGCTCCCTGGCCCGTGAGACCCATCAGTCACCGCAATAATTTTCTTTCCAGAAAGGTGTTACATGAAGAAAAACAAAATCAGCAAGGGAATCTGAAAGGACTTCTTCATTTCTGCATGTAACTCTGGTTTTTCCATTGTGTAAGCAAGCCTGAACCTGGGGAGAAGTACTGATCTCAGTATTAAGGTGCTTGAGAGCTGTGTGTTTATACAAAGCTGTGTTTAGATTAAAACTTTATGACCTTTTAACATATACTAGTCTAAAAATAACATTAAGCACATGGTTTTTATCACAGTTAAAGCTATTGCAACAAACTCCTTTCCATCCAACATCACACCCAGCTGCTCACTGTTATGTTGCATAGTAACAATATTCAGCAAAAACAAAACCCACTTTTTGTCAAACGAGATGGGGAATGGAGAATTCATAGCAGCCTCCAAAGCCCTGTGACATCCTGGAAGGAGGATATGCAGCTGATGCTGTGGTCTTTACCCTGCTGAGGTAGACCCAGGTAAGAGGCAGATGCAAACTAGAGACCAAGCCCAGTGCCCAGATATCCAGTCAGGGAATGGAATGGAGTGGCAACCCACTTCCCTGGGGATCAGCAGGTCCCTGATGCAAGGGAAGGACAGTGCAAGGTTGCACCTTGGTCCAATCTATTCCACTCAGCTTATGAAGTGGGGTAAAGACAACTGCACTGAGTGCCTTCCAGCCAGGCTGTGCTCTGGTCCGCTTGCTGGGAGCTGGGAACTGGCAGAAGAGCCTTAGTTTCAGTATAGTGTGTGCCTGGGATATATAGGAGAAGGGCATTAGCGAAGAGCAGAAGGAAGAGGAGAATGTTCTGCATGCATGAGCACATCTTCACACAACTGAAGCAGCATGAAATTACATTGGTGCAATGAAGAATCAGTCCCCAGACATAAAAGCATCAAACCCTTAGAAATAGCATGTCTGTGACCAGCTCTGACAGCTGGCTTGTGTTTTCAGCATGGCCCAGCTCATGCCCAGCATGGCCCAGCTCATGCCCGAGTCTGGTCACCTCCAAAATTCCAAAATGAATTTTTCCTGTTCAGAAAATCAGTTTTTCCTGACTCAGAGGTCAAGAACTCCAAAATACCTCCAGTGACATGAACTTCAGCATCTGATCTACTTACTTGAAACCAAACCAACACTTCTTTTCAGTTAATAGGAGCAGAAAAACACTGTTCCTCACATCTTTCTGTTCAGCTTAGAGGCGACAGAACATGCATTTGGCACCTTGTCAGTCAAGTGATAAAAATAAGGAGTTTATAAAGCAAATGCTGACACAAATGCTGACAGTGCTACTGGGCATCCCTATAACATGTTACTGCGATTGAACCCACCCTGGTGAAGAGATGTTGCTTAGGCCCACATGTGAGGCACATCAGTGCTATCTTTGTACTACTATCAGCTTTGGAAAGGCTGCTGACAGTATGTTTGATCTTAGTTGATCCTAAGTTAGAAGCTAAATGGAAGCAGGTAGCTAAAGGCTTGTAAAGTAGAGGCTTAATTACACCTTGTCGTTGCCAAGGCAGAACTCCCAACATTAATTCAGAGGTGGTTTTACACCTTTGCTGCATTTCTGAACATCACTGGTGCCACTCACAGTCCTCAAATAACCGTTTCAGCAGGTGAAAGTCAAGTAGCAGCCTCCCAGCTGGTGAAGAATTCCCTCTGCCCTCTATCAACACTGAGATAAAATGCAATAATCAGGGCACACTTCCTGGCACCCACACTGGAGCACTCCTGGGAGATGTCCTGATTTCCCCCACCTGCCTGCTGCAGAAGAGCAGCTACCAGCATTACACTGCATAATTTCCAATTACTCAGTGTTATAGATGTAGCTGCTGTTCTATTCAGTTGGGTACCAGGCTGCTTCATGGCCCACCTAAGGTAGCACCATGTTTGCCACAGGAAAAGAAAACCTCTATCCACAGGGAAGCAGTCACTGCAGCCTCTGCCCCACCATGGCATAGAGGAGGGCTGCCAGAGGAAGAAACAGCCAAAGCAGGTGCATGCAGAGAATTTGCTTCAGTCCTTCAGTCCAGAATTTGCTCCATCCTTCCCTCAGTACTTCTTTGGCACAGCTCCACTTCATTCCTGGCCCTCCAACTTGCTCCTCTTCGTCTCCCTCTGTTTTCTTTCCATGCTGCACATCTCTGTCTACCTTCACCTTGCTGAAAAGGCTGGGGAAATAACCTAGCCGTTGTCGTTGTCCTGTGATCCACATCACTTGGCTGCTCCTCCCCAGCCCTGCGTATGGCTTGTTAGTGCACGGGCTACAGGACCGGAATGGTCTGCTGCACTCTGCTTTTACAGCAGGGTGCATGCCCAGCTGCTCCTATTGTCCTGCACAGAATAGGCTTTTTACCGGTATCAGGGCTGGATTAGCAGCTTTGGCAACATCATTTGGGACAGTCAGCTTTTTTTTTTTTTCTTGCAGTCCATAGGAATTCCAGCCCACCCATCAAAGATCCACTTCGTTGCAAAGCTTCCCACACCAACCAAAGGTGGTCACCAATTCCTGGGCTGCGTGGGTGGAAGATGTGCTGGAAATTACAGTCTCCCTTTGCATCTGATTTTGTTTTTCCCAAGGAAGAAACCACAGGTTTTGGTCATTTCTGTACACATGCAGAGAGGGCAGGACAATTCAATGAAGGGCCTCAAAACCACCCAGAAATAGGACACAGCTGCTGTCTGCTTAGGAGCTATTTCCACTTCGATCTACAAAGCTTTTGGTGTGGTTTGCTCCTGTGTGCCATCCCCTTCTGAGAGATGAGCAGGAACCAGGGGAGTGGAGGAGGGTGCTGGGGATTATGGGCTCCACTGTCTCAGAGGCCAGTGAGAGCAGCCCCGGGTGAAGGCAGATGGGGACAACTACAGAAATCCTTATGACCTCCATGTATTAGTCTATTATTTGTTAGGCTTTTTTCTCTGTGAATTCAGCTTTTGTTTTCACAAGGAACTGCATGGTACTTTCTTTTCCCTCCCACTTCTGGGAGCAGATAATACCGAATTATCCAAGATTTGTGTAGAACACCACCCTGTGTGATATTTTCTGAAAGCTGCTGGAAGGAACAACCCAGGTGTGCCCTCTGCCAAAGCACTGGGCTGACAGGCAGGATGGAGAGACACCTCATGTCTGTGTGCTGATGCCTCAGCACCTCCTAACCCGCTCCACACCTCCCGGTCTTCAACAGAGAAGAAATGCCCAGACCGGTGCATGGAGAACAGCTTCCTGGGGACTGTTAACATTAAAACTCTCCTGCTCTTTGGGTTGATTTTGCTCCTTTCTCCCTTACTGGTGCCTTGGACCCTGTCAGCCCCATCCCAGTGCCACTCCAGTGTCAGCAGTGGTGGCTCAGTGGGCACTGGCAGTTGCCTGGCACAGCAGAGGCCAGCAATGTGGCCCAGAGGCTTTGCTTGGCGCTGGGCTGGTGGTAGAGTGAGGCCCCTCCGTGCCCCTGAGGCTGGAGGGCTTCAGACCGCTGCCCCCGGCCTCACGAGTGCTCTGGTGCAAGTGGTTGTAACAAAAAGCTGCAGGGAGCTATAGAACGCTGCAGAGTGCCGGGGTGTTGCTCCCAGGAGGGGTTTCAGATGCACGGTTGTGTGGTCCAGCCCTTGACAAGTGCCATTTGTTGTCCCCCAGATCCTCAGTGAAGTGCAGGTGGCTGCTTCTCATCCTGTCGTACCCAACACCATGTGCAGGTGCCCTCACCTGTGACCAAAACACAGCCTAAATGGCAGATTTCTCAGCGACGTAGGAGGGCAGAGCAACCAGCTACAGAGCTTCCCACACCCTTTTCTATGCAGTTTTTAAAGGATGCTTTGAGGAAGGAAGAGATCCGTGTATTTGCTGGAACCTCCCAGCCCTTATGGCTCTCTACAAAGGGAGGAAGAGATTGCCCCACGGAAGTCCAGGCTCTTCCCATTTAGTCAAGACAAGGGGGTCAAAACATGAGGCAGAAGCCTGGATATGAGCCCCCTCTCTGCTCGTTATACATGACAAGTGCCTTCTGCATCTTGAACATGCTTCCAAAGTAGGGGAGAAATGTGTCCAGTGCTGTGTCTCCCTGCTACAAAAGTTAGCTAACATGGCTAGAGATGGAGACCTTGCTTGTCCCCTGGGGCTCCCACACTGGGGCTATAACAACATTTGAGAGGAACATGCCCAACCTCTTACGGCCCATGGCAACACCAGTTCAG
>NW_010235125.1:35043-37595 GCF_000690775.1 Eurypyga helias
GGGTTGTCCTCCGTGTGCGCCGACACAAAGCCAAGCCACGCCCAACACAGGAGCACCTCTGCAGGACATCAGAGGTGGGGTAATGTTCATCTCCCACACTGAGGAGGGACCTGGCAGGCCCCCTCACCCCAGCCAGGACACACCTCTGCCTTCCACTGCTCAGAGGGAGGCAGAGAGTGAGGTCTTTTACTTGGGCCAGATGCTCAAACTAGGATCTTTCCATGCTGTTGGTTCCCTTAGGGTCCCTGTGTGCCTGAGGCTCCCAGTCTGTGTCCCCAAGAGGGTGAACACCTGCATCCGACACCTCAAGGGTGACACGGAAGAGGACAGGGGTGTCCAGTCTTGCCCAAATGCCAGGGCTGCTGCCATGCCTGTGGCCACGCTCTCTTCTTGCTGCCCTTCAGACCCTTCAAGTCTCACGCATGAAGCATCTTTCTCAGCTCACATCTGCTTGTCTCACAGGTTTGTAGGGCAGTGCCACACAGTTCCCTTAGATCCACAACCCAATATATCATGCACCACTACCCAGTCCCACCTGTGATTCACTGAATTGCTGAACCAGGCACGTGGGCTCCCAAAATGGGAAAGAAACTGTTGGACATGGAAAGCAGTTGATTTTCTACCACTGGAGACAGCCCTGCTCAGGCGTACCCATAGGGCCAGCAGTCCAATGACCCGGGAGGTCTGTGGGGCATTAGTAGGTTCCCAGCCTGTATCAGCTTGCTGTTGGCGGGGCGGACATATCCCTGCCGAGAGCCTGAGCTACACCCACCAGCTCACTTCACACCAGCCACAAACAGCCCACCCGGGAGCACAGATTTGCCGTTGCTTGACCTGGTTTCTAACCACTGGTTTGCATTTGAAACACTCAGTAGATTTTATTTTCTATGGAAACAACACCGATCTGACTTTGTAAAAGGGTACATTCCAGTGCAATACTGCACCTACCCCTTCTAATTCAGAGACATTTTCAGAGAGGGGGTGAAGCAAATGAGAACAGTAATTAACTGAGAAACAACTTGAGTTGTTCTCTCAATTCCCTATGCACCGGGCTGAAATTGTATTCTGGCTTCCTACAAAATTACATATACCACATCAAAAGTAAACACTTATTCTAGTATTCTAATTGTGTTTTTAGCTAAACATCACAGTCATAAATCATTTTAATGAGAATATAAAAAAATAGCAAATACCACATTAACTTTTCATTACCTTTTTAACATCCCCCGTGGATAATGCAATTCATTTATGTGTATAACAGTCCCTTCTACTATATGCTGTAGGTACACAGAGGGATGAAATAGTGCAGCTTTGGGGGTGGTTAAGGTGTTTTAGAATAAGAAATGTCTATGACTTGTTGATATATGGCCTGTAAACATAAAGGTTGTGCATTGCAACAGAAAAGACTGGGATGGAAACGTGGATAATTTGAACCATTAATTAAAAGGAAGAATTTTCTTACAGCCAGAATATACAACACAGAAAAGATTTTAATCAAAGGGAAAGTGAACAGGAGAAAACTCTGAGGGAAGTCAACTTTTCTTGACAAGACATTAATCTAAAGACTATCCTGTCACAGGCACATAATCAAATACATCCAAAAAATCACAGTTAAGGGGAACTAAGCATCCCAATGGGTGGCAACTTCTTAGGCAATAGTAATTCAACTGCTTTCAGAAGTGTAGCCACATGCTTCAGTAAAGAACAGAAACATCTCGGGAAAAATCACAATGTTCTGTAACTCAGCAGAATTTCAGGATTGGCTTCAAATGTGTTCAGGCTTTGGGTGGTGTTTCCAGTCCTCCCTTTTAGGGAAAAGTCTCTCTTTAGAGCACTTCTTTGATAGTAATAGCTTAAAAACATAAAATGTTAGTTATCTGAGCAAAAGCAGTATGAAGCTTCTGTTTCTTTGAAACCATGTAAGCAAATATCCCAGGAAGCCTTCCTGCAGCAGTACATCTATTGTTTCTGACCTTACATAATTCCTTTGCGTCTTACTCTAAAATTTATGGTGTAATATTTGTACAGACAATAGGATTTCACACAGAGCTTTGCAGTAGCTGAATCAAATAACAGCAATAGTGAAGAAAATAAACTCACTGTATCCTGATTTATTATGCTTGACTGAAATGGTTTAGAGCCATCTCTGAGCCACACAGCCAGTAATTCTCTGCTTCATGGACAAGACATATTTTCCTAGACGTAAACTAAATTATTTATTTAATGCGTAGAGCATATGAACCATCCATTACCTGATACCTCTGAAACAATAGGACGGAAAGCAGCCAGCATTAATTGATCATCCAACTGTCCAGTTACCCTGTGTGGGCAATTTATGTCAGATGCTATATAATCACACTTTGAAACATTTTCCAGAAATAAATCTCTCCCACAGAGGGAGGTGGTTGTCTTTGGAAAAACTATTTATGCGCAGCGATTTGCCAGCAACAGCACTTGGGCAGGACGTGAGCCAAGCTCTCTTCCCCACCGAACAGCAAGGCTGGTGTTCCCGTACCTGACGGAAGGGTTGAGTTAACAGGGCACGGCACAAT
>NW_010235125.1:37609-91261 GCF_000690775.1 Eurypyga helias
ACGCGGTTTGGCCTGGCTCAGAGGAATCGGTTATTAAAATTACAGCTAGTTTCCAAGCCAGCAGTTTGAAAACCACCTTCGACCGTCTTCCCTGCTGCAGCTCCTGGCCCAGTGGGGCTTGGCAGGCGGTTTGGCTTGGGGGTCTGCTCCCCAGAGCTGGTGGTCACCAGCTGAGCAGGAGCTCATGAGGCTGACCCAGACACCTGGGAGAACAACAACTCCAGCTCCAGGGCAGAGCTTCATCCCTGCTGATTTCCCTCCGGGGGCCCTGCTGCACCCAGTGGTACATGGCCTGCCCTCCCATTTTAACTTGGCAAAAAGGTCGGATCAAACAAAACCGCAAGGGCAGAGTGTCCCTACACACCAGCGCAGACAGGCCCCGGCCCTCAGGCTGAACTGTGCTGGTTGGTCCACGAGGATGTCTTGTGTGAATGTCACCCAGGGCTTCTGGGCAAAATCAGCTCCAGCAGCATCAAAGCATCGCTTTCCTGTCTTCTGTCAGTGTGGACTATTTCATCCCATGCAAACATGGTGATTAATCAATTAATCAAATAACAAGTTATTTTGGCCAGTGAAAATGCTGAAAAACTATTTTTTCTTCCTATGATTAGGCCACCGGTGCTGAGAACATTTCTGCTCTACCAGTTTTCTTGTCTCCTTTCAACTATGTGCCCCACATGAATGTCTGGGAAAGCTTTCATTCCTTCATACCAACTTTCGACTCCACCAAAGCAAACATATTTACATCAAAGACAAGCTGTCTGTTAAGTTTGAAGCCTTCATCTCATTTTTTTTCATTTCACAAGAATTCTTCCTTCCGAAAATTCAGCCTTGGAGCATTTTTCAAGCTACAAGGTGATGAAATGTTCTGCACAATGCAAACTGGGGCAAGAGATCAACACTGTATGTTTTAATGGACACTTACAGAACGTCCAAAAAAATTTTCTGCTAGGATATTACACATAATATTTTTTTACTGCATATGGAAGAATGCAGAAGAACCTAATTTGTCACAACTGCAGTGTAAATCTTCAGGTAGCCTCAGCAGGAGTGCCTGTGGGGCATACAGAAACTCTGTAATACATGAAAAATAATTTTCTTTCTTCATTTTTTCCTTGATGGTCCACAGGACCCAGATATCAGGTCACTTTGATAGGCTGAACAATTCAGAGCTAAGTCTTTGCAATGACAAACTCATCTTTCCACGTGTGCTGCTAATCCCGGTTTCCCCAGCAGAGCCACGCTGGGTGGCAAAGGTTCCCAGCATGGACTTTTTGGGATGCTCCATTGCCACTTACAAAGGCAGGGCCAGCTGGCGTGCGCAGGCCCTGCTGCTCTGGGAGGGAATTCTTTCAGTACCGATGTCTCCCACAGCTGCTCTGTTCCTTTCTTCCATTTGCAAACCATCCCATCTTTTCCTCTATTCCTGCCTCTCTTTTCCTTGTTTTGTCAAGTCTTTCCATTACTATATTTTTCCATTCTTTCCTCATCTAAACTTCCATTCTTTTCACTTCTTCCTTTACCCTCCTAAAACCCTTTAACTACCTGTGAGGACAGGTGTGATCTCGTGTTCACTGCAGACCTCTTCAGACCCCAGGTACTGGTTTGAGCGATATTTCTTATTAACACCCATATTCAAGCTTTCATGTATTGGAGCTATGGGATGGCAATTTTGTGTAGTGCAGTCTTGTCTTTTCTACCTGGGAAGTCCAGAAAACCTAGAGGTCTTTCTGTGCTGGAACAAAAGCCCTACGAAGTGGAAGTTTCTGTCTAAGGTACAGGGAAAACAGATACTGTCAGATTTTACCCATAATTTCCATAATCATAATTCCCTGTAGGATTTAAATTATCTTTATGGGGAAGAAGGATCAGTGGAGGAGAGTCACAGAGGAGCAAGATGGTCCTGCCGCCACCAGCTCCTCTCCTGGTGATCAGTAGTGCATGTTGGGGAGTGATTTTTCATAGAATCATAGAATCACAGAATGGTTTGGGTTGGAAGGGACCTTAAAGATTATCTAGTTCCAACCCCCCTGCCATAAGCAGGGACACCCTCCACTAGACCAGGTTGCTCAAAGCCTCATCCAGCCTGGCCTTGAACACTTCCAGGGATGGGGCATCCACCCCATCCTCTTGGTATGCAGGAAAAAGAACTGCAGCCAGTTTCCCACCATGCAAATCAGACTAGGGTCACCCTGGGACAAGTCCTCTCAGCTCTCTGACGGGTGCAGGGAAGGTGCCAGTACAAGCCCAGCTCTCCATCCAGCCCTGACGATCTGCAGGCCACGTTCAAAGCATGCTCTCAGCGGCCCCTGCTCTGAAAGGACAAAGCACAGAGTTGCTTAAATCACTTCTACATGAGGGAAATCCTGCCCAGTTTCCAAAACAGCCGTTGAAGATGTAGTGGTCTGGACATCTGCAATTTTCTAGGTGAATTGTTCTTGCAAATGCTGAGAAGGCACAGAGGGTTCAGCTGACAGCCAGGACTTGTCTGTACCCAGAAGTAGATTCTGCCCTTGAACTGCCCTGCAGACATGGTGAGGCCCTTTGGTTTCAGTGAGGAAGTGGGATGTGGCCATTCCCCTGCCATGCCGCTTCCTGGACGTGAAAGGCAAATTGTGCACCTTCCCTCTGCTTCCAGCACCAGTACTGTGCATCCTCCTCCTGGCAGGGGCACAGGCACAAATCTAGAAGGCTCCCAGAGAAGAAACCAGACTGCATGTTCACCACAGCACCAGCAACAGGCGAGGAAGGGTTTGCTCTTCATCCCTTTGCTTAGGCCTCTCTTTTGATGTCTCCTCACATGGTCGCAGAGAGCTCCAGAAAGTCACAGAAAGTGGATGCCTAACTACATAACCTACATTTGATCCAAAATTCTTTCTGAATTTAATTTTGTTTCACACTCATTTCTACAGCAGAGGAGTTTTCATACTTTAACAGGGCCTCCTTAACTTTGTAGGAGAGCCCAACTATCTGACTAGCAAATTATAGGGCCACTACAAAGCAAGAGAGTAACTGGGTGACTGCTTATCTCAATGATAATTTACTCTCTAACTAAAGAGCCATATAGCTGCAAGATGGGAATTTATTTACAGTTCATGCCTGACCTTTTTAATGTCTGGTAAAATCATGTTATGGAACTGTTTGAAAATTTATTGTCCCTATTTAGTAATGCTGACATTTTGTGATTATTGGCTCTGGAAAATCTACTGGCACTGTCAGGCAGAGGAAAGTTCAGAAATTGCTTCCAGGGAACAACAAAAGCCTGATTTTGAGAGTGCTGAACACTAACAGATCCTTTTTATTGCATATTTTTAATATCCACAAAAAAGAAAAACAAGCTGCAAAGCAAAGCTGAAAAAGGAAAGGAGAAAAATACTCTTGATTAAATGCAAATCAGAATAGGGCTTCACTCCCAGCTGGCTGAATTCAACGCTAAAAAGCGTCATTACTTCAAAGCAGGGATGATCGGGTCCAGGGACGCTCCGAGGCCGGTTCTGTGCCAGTTGGGGCTGGCAGCAGGTGGAAAATCGCTCAGAGCGATCCAGCTGGCAGCGGAGCAGCCACGCGTGAGTCCTGGGCTCGTGGGGGGGCTGCAGGCGAGGAGCCTCAGCAATTAGTGCTTGTGAAACTTTCCAAGTGCTCGGGCCACACAAGAGGCCTGCACATGTACATGAAGGGGTCAAGATGGTCCCACAGGGCTCGTTACGATGCCAGTGGCAAATTATGCTCTTTGTAGATGGCCCCAGGAGATGCTCTTCAGTGGGTATTCAGTGCACGGCGTTGATGACCTAGGGCCACCGCCTGAGTAAAACCTCCACAAAATTGTCAGCAGGTAGTGGCTTGACAGAGTGCTCTGGATGGTGCTGAGAAAGCCTTTGCCAAGACACTTCACTGGTGTTCACGTGCAGCAGCAAAACATGACTGCAAAATGACCGCTCACAGTCTTTGTCAGAGGGTGTCATTTTTTTCCTGTCCTCTCATTTCTCAGTTTTGACCTTCCTTTTTCAAACATTACCAACCTTTCTTTGCAAAACTGTCTCTTCCCCACCCCCCTTAAATTTTTCCACCTAACGTTACACACAAAGTAGTGTTGTATTTGTAGAAACCAATACATTTTTGTACAACAGTAAAAAATGAGCTGCTCTGGCAAAGTGCTCTTAAAATTCAGAGTGATGTTGATTCATAAAACCCTTTCTGTTGACAAGGCAGCAGACCTCAGCTCTTGGAATGCACATGCTTATGATGCACCAGCATTTCCAAAGGAATTAGCTATGCAGGCCTGCAGCTTCTACAGGCAAAAGCATAGCTAACTAACCAGTTTACCACTGGAGGACGTGGGTTTTCCAATACACTTAGCTTGCTATAACAATCTTTAATGCAACCAGATAAAAATTCTTTCAGAATTCCATCTACAAAGAGACCCAAGAAAAAAAAAATGTACAGTCTTTCAAAGATCCCATTTTTCAGACCCCGTTTGGTAGCACAGTTGCAAACAAAACCACAGGGTACAGTGGAGATCGTGGCAGTGGTGTTGGGTTTGGGGGTGTGGGGAGGGGTTGGTAGTAGGAGGGGCCACAGGGGTGGCTCCTGTGAGAAGCTTCCCCAGCTCCAAGTCGGACACACCTCTGGCTAAGGCTGAGAAGGTCAGTGCCTGCAATTAATGTATGTAAGAGGGGGAAACAAAGATACTTGCAGCAGAGAGAGTAGTGGGATGTGAGAGAGACAACCAGGCAGACCCCCAGGTCAGTGCAGAAAGGCAGGGAGCAAGCGGGCCGGAGCAGACGTTCCCTGACAGCCCGTACCCTGCAGCCATGGAGGGTCAGGGGGGAGCAGAGACCCCCTGCAGCCCGGGGAGGACCCCATGCCAGGGCAGGTGGCTGTGCCTAAAGAAGCCTGTGACTTTGTGGGAAGCCCAGGCTGGAGCAGGCTGCTCCTGAAAGACTGCACCCCACAGGAGGGACCCATGCTGGAGCAGTTAGTGAAGAAAACTGCAGCCCGTGGGAAGGGCTTGCATCAGAGAAGTTCCTGGAGGACTGTCTCCTGTGGGAGGTACCCCATGCTGGAGCAGGGGCAGAGTGTGAGGATCCCTCCCCCTGAGGAGGAAGGAGCTGCGGAGATGGACTGACCACAGCGCCCATCCCTCTGCACCACTGGGAAAGAGGTAGGGAAATGGGGAGCAAAGCTGAGCCTATGAAGAAGGGAGGCGGGGGGGGGAAGGTTTTTAAGATCTGGTTTTCTCTGTCATTATGCCACTCTGATTTGATTGCTAACTAATTTGATTGCTAACTTCCCCAAGTTGAGACTCTTGTGACCGTGACCATGGGTGTGGTGCTTATCTGCTGGCTGGACCTAAACCACACCACAGCCCGTGATATGAAATATCTAAAAAACTGCAAGTTGAAATGCTAAAAATTACACTTTACATTTATATGACAGTTCTCAAACACTGTTATTTACAGCTAGCCAAGCACTGCGGTGATTTCATTGAAGGATAATGGTCTTTACAACCATTCTTCTAAATGTAGTGACTGATCTAACAGAATGGTTTTATGAAGTGTATCGAGTCACTGGGGGCCCAGTGGCCTCGGCTCACCTGTGAGTCCATCCCATTTACAAGCTGCTGTGTTTTAAGTTTCATCTTTCTTTCTTCAGGTTTTGAGGAACTCTGGGTGACTCTTCAGTTACTTCTAATTCAATGCTGCAACTTGGGATAAGACACTGAGTCTCCTTTCAGAGAAGGCTACACTTGACTGCTGTGATTTTGGCATTTTGATGACACTTTAATACATCTCATTATCACTCTAGCACTCATGGATTAATAGAATTATTTCAGCATTTTAAACAGATAAGCGTTCTTTGATGGTCAAAGACAATGCAGATAGAGAATATGAGCATCTCCTTACAATATGCTCTGTGGTAAAATTCACATAGAGTCTCAGTTGATTTTGTGTCTAGTCCAGGTCTGGGTCCAACTAATGAAAATGGTAAGATTACTTGGGTGGTGATGAGGTTAGATGCTAACACATCTCTGAGCACACTGGTACTGGAATTGCCACTGAGATTCCTGTTCTCCCTGGGAGGGGAAAGCAGCTGGCACATCATCCTGGCTCTGCATGGTGGCATCACAGCACTCCAGCAAGCCACTGTGAATATGCCAAAGAGCCACTCTTAGGTTCAGTACATACTAAATAACCCAAAGACCGAGATCTCGCCGTGCTGCAGAATTGAAGTGTCTAGTTTAACGTGGCTGCAGTCCATCAGCACATTTCATTTCTTCCTATGTGTTTTGTTTCATTTGGGTCCCTATTACCTTACCACTGGAGAGATACTTTGCAGAAGGCAGGTTTGGCAGGGTGGCTTTGGGCTGCACCAGTCTTACCTTTGCTGTCTGTCACCTCTGAGAAGGGCACCGTCACTTCTATCCATCTCCTAAGTGGGGTACGCTGCTACCTCAGGCTAGCTCAATTATTTGAAAGTAAAGAAATACTGAGAGCAAAAGCAAATTTAAATTAAACTGAAAGTTCATTGGCAAAGGCTGTAGAGGTGGAAGCAACCACAACCCCAGCTTTGCAGTCAATGGCTCAAAGCAGTTGCCATGTATGACCAGGAAGGGGTGCTGGGGGTGCCCTGAGGTGTCCCAGCTAGCACCAGTGGACTGGCAGACCTGCCACAGGGGCAGCAGGAGGCCCGAGAAGCTCTGTGATGGCCCAAGGCCATTCTTCCCTGCTCCCGTAGGTCCAACATCGTATTCACCAGCCCTGCGTGGGTGGCTCTGGTGACAGGCACGCTCTGATCCCTCTTGACTGTGACAGGACTTGAAAACCAGGCTCTGCTGAAGTGCACTGCAGGGATGTTCCCGTACCACAGAAGCATCTACAGTCTTCAGCGTTGTTTCTGCCTTCCTTCTCCTGATCCAGCAAGATACTGCAAGGGCTATTACCCGAGACCACCACACAGATTTTATTTGCCTGTAGAAAATGAAAAGGCAAAGGCCACACAGTACTGCAACAGCCATAGCGTGATTGAATTAAAATGCAACAGCAGCTAAATAATTACCACTTTACTCCATTAGTCCACATTCATAAAGCAGAGTTATCAGCACTCAGTGACTTCCAGCAATTATTTTAAATGTTTTTTAAATGTGGTAATGGGGAAAATTTATGGAGTGTTTCTAAAGCAGTTTGCTTCTGAAGGACTTATTCATCAACTGTTCATTTATCCCTGTATTAACATTTGCGAGTCAGCTTTTAAGGAAATTTTGCGTATTTCCACTCATAATAAATAGCGTTTTAAAGTATGAACTGCTAATAAGTAAATGTTTTTTAGAAGGGAGAAGCATTTTGGGTAGTCACTAAAGAGGAATGCATGTGTCAAAATGGGAAGTGCACTCCCTTTTTCAGGGAAAATGGAATAAAGATTTGACTTTTAACGCTAGGGGTGGATTCGAATGCAAGTGGCCATGGGCAAGCAGGCTTCTGCCCATTTAGTGGTTCTCGAAACATCAGAACAATTAGAATTTCTGATCTCTGTATCCAAGCCTTAAGAACTACAATGTGTTATTGCTGCTTTTAAAAACATCCCTTCCACGGATCTGCTACACGTTAAAAGCATCGCAGTAATGACCAGCTCGTAGGAGACAGACAAATGGGTTCTCCAGCTCCATTCATGAGCACGGGGAATGAAATACAGGTCAATGGGAGAGTAAGGTCCAAGGCTGCCTGCAACACACTACTGTTACTGCTCCCGCGCCATGAGAAGTTGGTGATGGCATTACAGCTCCTCTCCACTGCCTACCGCATTAAAGGCAGGTGCTGACAGTTGAGGAAGCACTTTGGAGTATGCTCAATGCCCAAGTTTCTGGAAGTGCACGGACTGCATTATTTGCTGCATCTCTCTGGTGAATATCCCTAATGAACCACTGAACTGTTTGGAAATGCCCATAAATGAGAACGCATTAGAATAACAGCAGTTTAGCAGGCAGCACCGGGTTGTGGAGGACTCATCTCCAGCCATGAGGGGAAGGTGTAAGAACAAACACTGCGGTGATAGATTTTAAGTCAATTTTAAGAGGTTTCCTTGATCATTTTTTTTTCTTCGAAGAGACCAAGAGGACGTGATAACTAGCAATTAGGTTAGAGAGCTCAAAATACATGCACAGAAAATTGCACAGGCCCAGGTGGCGAGGCTTATGTTCTCCAGAGCAGCTGGATGACACCCTCTGGTTTAGGCACATAAAATCTCTTCATACTCCTTTAAAAGTATAAGATAAAGTAATTACAATATAATTTTTGTTGTGTATTCTGTAAAGTCCCACATCAAAGAACTGGCTTAAAACTGCATGCTTTAAAGAGGCACTATCAGAGAAATTCATAGCAGCACCAAAACATCCATGGGGACAGGAGGATTAAAGAGAAAGCTGCCACTGTTGCCTTCCTGTCCCCTTATAGGCCAGAGCCTCAGTCCTGCTCTTCCTCCCAGAACCAAGGAGCATGTAATACTAGCCTGCACTGTCAAATAGCTCTGCTGCTGCCAAAACTCAGCTTCACGGTAACTGGGAACGTCACAGGAAAACTTGCAGAAGGATCAGAGACATCTTGCTCCCACAGCAAACAGCCAATAGCCTGACAGAAAAGAAAGCATTTCCAGGAAGGTGAGAGAGAGAGTGCTGCCCTTCATTTGAAACCCTCCCAAGAGAATTATTAATAAACATTTGCCTCTCCTCATCCCTTGCTTACAGTAAAAAACATCACAGGGCAGTTCTCCTTATTGCCTGGCCACTAAGCTGATGCCACTTGTGCCAGACATGGCTAATCGTGTGTTCTGATGATCAGGAGCCCATGGGAGAAGCACAGTCACTTGAAGGACCAGGAAAAACAAAATACAGAACTCAAACCAATTCAGTGTGAACCTCACTAGACACTAAGCAGCTAATATTAAGCAAAACGTACGTTCACAGAGCCACTGAGAAGTCATAAAACAGGCAGAGCTGAAATTTCAGCTTCACAGTCAAGCATAGTGTCACTTCACAAGGTCTACTCATGCTGCACTGCTCACCACAAGAACTGGTGCTTTTTTCTTAATGACAAGCATGCACAGGCCATTTTTCTTTCACTCAATCTACATATTGCACTCCCTTTAATTAACCAGTGCACTGAATGGGGAAAACTTGCACTCTGATGTGTATAAAAATCAACAGAAATTGTATTGGTCAATTAGACACAAAAATATCTCTCAGTAGCATATTTTGACCTGTTGATGTTTGAAAGAACAATTCTGATTTGTCTTTTTCTTCTTCCTTTGGTATTTTCATTTCAGCCAAAACATTCTAAGTGACTATTTTAAAGTGATAGAGAAATTTGTCATCTTATTTCTGCACTGACCAAATAAGGAGACATTGGTTTGGGAACTTCAGGTCCTGCCTCTTCAGATTTTCTGACTCAAATGCTGGTTTTATTTTATAAGCCAACAAATCTCTAGCTGCAATATTGCATTACTGTAAGGTCAATGGAAATAATTCAACTACTTTTCATAAAATATGGAATTTGCACTTTTGAAAGAAACATTTTCATATGAAGCACACTGCAACTGTTCATGAACACAGTAATATACCTGCATCAAGTTTCCTTCATTTATGGTAGAATTGGATCTATTCTTTATATGTATATATAATGAAGCAAAGCTATTGATCAAGATCTCAAAATAAAACAGCCAGGAGAAATTTTGACTCAGCTACTCTGAAGGCCAGGATTCCCACATGGACTGTTGCTTGTGCACTGCTAGTGTTATTTGTACCACAGTAGAAAACTTCAGTTATATTTAGCCATCCTGTTACGTCTGCTGTAGTGCAGAATCCCTATGGCTTTGTCTACACTTGAATAAACATTACCAATAGCTGTTGACTTGAAGCAACAGCTCAGGAAGCTGTTAATTGTAGGCAATGCTCAGCATCTGTTCAGATACAGCAGTTTGGTCTGGGTCCCACTGAAGGCATTTTAGTCACCATTTTTCAGCAGAGATAAAAGCTGTATTCACTGGTGATATTTTTCATAGCATCAGTGCTTCATTCTTTCTGCAAAATGCACATCTAAAAATTGATTGCTCCATTATGAAGGGTTGGAGACGTAATACACAGTAATAAATCACTTAGCCCATTCAGAGGGTAGAAGTAATCATAACAGGCTTACACTCAGCTAGAGGAAATGTGTCTAACTTCTGTGTAACTGAAAATTTAGAAGTGTGACGCTTAGAAGAGTGACTGTTGTAAGAACTTGTCCTATTTTATGGTGGAAAGCAAAATGGGTTTGGCCCAGCCTATGCTTTTCTTTATCTGACTACTGTTAGCCCCACAAGCAAGCAACACAGTGCAATGCCAGTGTGGCCTCTGTACCTGGCTGGGCAAGGAGAAATTTAGGGGTATTCTTTCCAATAAAATGTGATGGAGTCCCTGAAGTTAATCCAGCGTGGAATGAACGTCCTTCTGACCAAACAGACAAAAATGACAACGTTGGAAATGATTTGTGTTTCCTTCTGCAAAGAGCCAGTGGCTACTGCAGTATTCACAGAGTATTCACGTTAGCCAGTACACTGGCTATTACTTAAAACACAATTAATGAAGTGGGTTTGTGTGGGAAAGCAGCTGGCAGCTATAAAGAGCACTGCCAAAGTGTGGAAAGCACTCCACACACGCACATTCTATTTGAGTAGCCAAGCGTGCCTCGGCCAGCATCCTCAAGGATGCACACTTGGTCCTAACTTCATTAGTACGGACACACCGGCAGCACGCAACTTCTGAGCCTGGCAGCAGGAAGGAAACAAGGAAAGGAAACTGCAGCTCAGCACTACATTAACATTTAACAGAGAGACACTCCGGCTGACAGAATCTGCAACTTGAAGATTTATTTGTGCTTGCTATAAATAAGTGACTGTAAAAAAAAAAAAAAAGATGCCCTCACAGCAAATGCTGTACTAACCTCGAAAGTAAGAGCTGAGTGGCTTTTAGCAACGGCTACAACAGAATGTGAATACCAATAATGTTCTTCTGATGTCCTACCTTTTCATAGCTATTTTTCAATTTTGTGATCAAATATTTAATCCTTTATGCCATTTACCCCTAATTCTAAAGCTTTCTGGTTATAAGCATCGTGTGCAAGCACATGGGTAGACACTGGATTTGCTGTTAGCTGGTCTGCCAGAATCCTGGGGCATATGCTGAGCATGCATTGCAGAGCTCTTGAGAGTGGGGCCCATGCTCTCCACCCTCTTGCAGGCACCAGTTGAAGGGCTGCTGCCCATACATCCCATCCCAGAGACGATGTTCCATAGATATGAGACTGTACCCATCCCTGTTTTGAACTGTTCTGCTTCCCAGAGCAATGAATGCTCACAGGACAGGAGAGAGGTCACCTCTTCTGTTGCGGCATTCAGAGACAAAGGTTCAAGTCCCAGCTCCACTGTACATCCAGTATTTAGCATCTAAATAAAGGCATTTAAACAAAGGAGAACAGCTCTAATAAGGCACCTTGATGGAGAGTCAGCTCAGACTAACCTAGTCTCAAGCTTATGCCACTGAAACTTCACTTCCATGTCTGAGTCAAGCGAAGAATGAAATGAGAGTGGAGCTCTACAAGAGGAAGGTGATGCTCACTACTGGCTGCAATTACTTTGTTGGAATTAATAGAAACAAAGTGCTGTGGAGACACTGAGCATTACTGTAATGCATGCCAATATATGAACCCACAGAAAATAATTGAGTTACATTTCATTTTCACTCCTGCTCACTATCTAAAACTTCGATTATTCTAGCTTTTTAGTGTTTTCCAGCAGAAACATGAAGACAGAAAAATCTCTTGGAATACTAGAACAGATGAGATTTTATACAATTAAAGATGTGATATATTTTCATCTTATTCGTACAATTAATTTTTCACAACAAGAAACAGAAAATATGCTACTATTTAAAAAAAAAATCAGAAATAAAAATCATGTCATTAAATGTGGTAAATGACCCCATGACAACGTGTGCTGGTATGTCAGCCACTGGCAATACTGTGAAAGAACTGGCCTTTCTTTCACTAGCACCTACACCCTCCCACCTACATTCTCCTTGCTCACTTGGACATGGGTAGGAAAGGGTTACATTTCATTCTCAAGTTTTCCCTTGAAGCCATCAATTAACTATTTAAAAGCAATATTTTATCTCCAAAAGATTTTTTTCCTCAAAGCACTAAAACCCAGCCCTTTTTTCCTTTAAAGGCTGGTAAACCAGCAGGAGGATCCTGACTTGGCAGAGGCTACAGTACCTCGTCAGTGATGTCTCAATGAGAGCTGGGCTCAGCGCTCGTAACTCACTGACATGCATTTTCATAAATACCTATCAAGCTCTGTATTTTAAAACAATAGTACTCTCAAGTGATTTTGAAATAGCACAGAGAAAAACCTAGCAAGGAAATTGCAGCAGTAGCTCTACTAATCAATATTTCCATTGCACTACAGAAAAAAGTAATCTTTGATTTTTGTGTAGAAAGTGATTCTTTCAGTTTTACCATTACCTGCAGATGAATGTCATTCTGGGCAGGGCAGCCCATTTTCACTCCTAGTCACATAAAGGGAAATGTCCAAAAAGGATCTGGGGATCCTGGTGGACACCAATTTGACTGTGAGGCATCAACGTGCCCTTGTGGCAAAGGGGCCAACAGCCTCCTGGGCTATGTCAGGCAGAGCACTGCCGGCCAGGCGAGGGAGGGGATGCTTTCCCTCTGCGCCTCCACGGGGAGGTGATCCTTCCCCTCTGCTCAGCCCTGGGGAGACACACCCCGAGTGCTGGGTCCAACCCTGGGCTCCCCAGTGCCAGAGAGACAGGGACATACTGGAGCAGGTCCAACAAAAGGCCACGAAGATGGTTATGGGCTTGGAATACCTGATATACAGGGAGTGAGGGTAAGAAAGCTGGGGCTGTTAAGCCTGGAGAAGAGAAAGCTCAGGGAGACCTCACCCAGGTAACAGCAGGGCAGGAATGTGAGTAAAGATGACAGGGCCAGGCTCTTTGCAGTAATGCTCAGCGACCAGTCAAGAGGCAATTGGCCTGAACTCAAGTATAGATGATACATAAAGAAAAACCCTTTACAATGAGTGTGGTCAAGCACTGGAAGAGGTTGCCCTGAGAGGTTGTGGGGTCCCAACTTTGGAGATTCTTAAAACTGAACTGGACGCAGCCCTAGGCAACCTGCTCTAGCTGACCCTGCTTTGGGCAGGGGGTTTCTTTCCACAAGCCTTGCTTTGCATCAGAAAGCTAGCAGCAACAGAGAAAGAAAATGGCAAAATAGGGAAATAAACTAACCAAACAAATAAAAACAAAGGGAGCTTTCCTTATTAGCAATCAGCATTTCTGGAATGAAGCAACGAACAAAGTCTTCATTACCACCACTGCTTACACGGACCTCCAAAGCCCTACGCCTGTGATGGAGTCAGGCCACCTGACCTGTCGGCACAGATACAGGCGCTAGTTAGGAAAGACTTCATACTCTGTGCCCGAGCTCAGCTTGTATGGCTCTTTCAGGGGGCTGCAGAGAGTTATTCTTGAAGTCCCAGTCCAAAGGTTTTCTATCACTGGTACAGGGTAGCTCCATTGTTGGCGATTCTTGGCTAGCTTTTATCTGGATGGATCAGACACTGCCCCGTCTCGCTGCTCCCCAAAGCTATAGACATGAATTTATTACACACAGACACATACCTACATTTATCAAAGCCCTGAAAGCAGTTATCTGTGACTCCGTATCAGCCTCACACAATGCCACTGTTGTGAGAGTCTCCTCCAGCTGCCTCTCTCCTGACAGCAGCTCACTCCCAAATTCAGGATACTTCCTCCTTCTTAAAAGATAATCTTCATAGTCAAGTTGGTCCTGGCCCAGGTGGTAAGAGCTGAGCCAGATAACCTCTGCAGGGACGGAAAGGGGAACAATATCTTTATCTCTAGCTCCTGCAGTTCCTATAACTATTCTGAGACTAAAGCAAATTATTAAAGTATGAGATAATATGACAGTATGATTTTCAGAAGTAACTGACATGACAGATTCACAGAGGACGCTAGGTCCTTTTGTTACCCATTAATACGCTTCTTGTGTAATAATGACCTCTGCGGCCACAATGAGACATAATTTGTTTGAAGGCCGACCAAAGTTAAACCAACACAGATATATTAATGCTTGTCAGTATCAACTGAAACTTAAAAAATTATCAACACTGAGATATAGCACCTTCCAGCATCTGAAGGAGCTGACAAGGAAGCTGGAGGGGGACTTTATACAGGGGCAGGTAGTGATAGCACAAGGGGCAACAGGTTTAAATTGAGTGGGGAGATTTAGATTGGATATCAGGAAAAAGTTCTTCATGGAGAGGGTGGTGAGGCACTGGAACAGGTTGCCCAGAGAAGCGGTGGATGCCCCGTCCCTGGAAGTGTTCAAGGCCAGGCTGGATGAGGCTTTGAGCAACCTGGTCTAGTGGAAGGTGTCCCTGCCCATGGCAGGGGAGCTGGAACTAGATGGTCTTTAAGGTCCCTTCCAACCCAAACCACTCTGTGATTCTATTTTTTTTCCTACCTAAGGAAATTATTAGGATTATGCATAAGGTAGATCTGAACAGACCTGCCCTCAGTTCTACACTAGAACAAATGTGAGCAAGAAACTGAATCTGAAAGTTCAAGCTGAGCTTAAACATTACGTACACCCAGGAAACAACAATTCAGGCAGCAGAGCTGTAAAACCTGCAAATAAATGCAAGGATGCATTTTAGTCTGTGTTCATGCCCACACTGGACTCAGAAGCTTTCTTTCTACCTCTTGCTCCAGGCATCACAGTACGGATGGACAGATCATTCAAAGCACTAATTACTTAAAATCAAGTGATTAAGTACAGAGATTTACTGAAATGGTCAGGATTTGGAGGCATTGTTGTTTCTTTTTTTTTTTTTTAAAGTACCAAACACCCACACCTGTGTAACACAATCCCAAATTTTTTTTTTCTTTGCTTTGGCTCTTATTGAAACCTATCCCAAACAGCATCTCACAGGGCACCAGTGTTTGTTTTGGTACTTGGAATATGCAGTGCAAGCCCATCCCCAGGCCTGCCAAAACAATCTCCACAAGCTTGTGAGCTCCTGAAGCTGCTGTTGGCTTACACACACATGTCCAGTGACAACCGCTGGGCAATTCCCTTCCACAGTTCTTACAATGATGTTGGAGATTGTGGTTCATTAGAATTGCATGTTGTGTTCTATATGGCTGCAGTTTTCCTTCTTTTGGTCAATGTCTTTCCAAAATGGAAACCCCAGTTCTGCTGCCCAAGGGAATATTATGGTTGGAGTTGGGGGCTTGTTGGGTTTTGGGTTTTTAATGGTCAAATTTTAAAACAATACCTGATAGGATTTTGTTGGTTAGCCCATTAAAGAAAGCTCTCAGTAGCCATGGTAATCTAGAATAGAAATAGAAGTTTAAAATGCACCCTTTTTTTTTTCCTAACCCTAGCCCTGAAAAGCAAACCAACATATTGTTACCCAAACACCTCAATCTTAGCACTTTCAGGTAAGAAATTAAAGGACTCACTCAGGGGAAGGGTAAACACTGATGACACATCAGTCTGCTCACCAGAACTCGACACCTAGTTTTATTAGGTCTCTTGTGTTAAAGCCACCATTCCCATTACAGCTGCCCGCTGAAAGCCAGGGAGAAGGGAAATCATTAGCAAGGTGGAAAGAAAATATGGAATTATGCCATGAAATCTGCTTTTCCAGTCACATCACTCACCCGGAGGGATGCACTCGTTTCTTGCACTCCTTGCAGCAGTGCCGAGCCACCCAAGCCTATACCACCCCAAACGCCAGGCTGTAGGAGCATCACCCTGGTGACCATCTGCCCGCACAAACTTTGCCAAACTTCACAGTTCTAAAGGGAAGTTTAGAAACAACTTGTGAAAGTTTGAAAAGGAACTTTTGAAGCAAGCCAGTTATAACAGGAAGTTCAGTATCTTGTCGAGAAAATGAAAATGACAGGATCCGTTTCAAATCCATTCTTCAAATATATACGATTTCTTATCTGTGCAGAAAACTTGGTTCCTCCCCCCCCACTCCGTTTCTCCAGCATTTGTTTATGACGTTCCAGCGCCATCTCCTGGAAGACAATAAGTTGCTGGAATTGCTCCTGAAATTTAATTTTCGTTGAACTGTGCTCATGCAGCCAGATAATACACTAGATTCTGCCATGACAGTGCAGCAAGGTGAACTAACTGGATGGGCAAAACGTCCGTATTAATCTTGTTTTCCTTAACAGACATACTGTAAACAGTTATAATGAATACAAGGAAAGAATGAAAAGGTTGATTTCAGTTATACACTAACCCTTTGAGAGGAGTAATTTATGCTCCATTTTCAAGAGGCAACAGCAGATTCACAGTTAATAGACCCAGCACCAGGAGAGCACAGATCTGCCCAAACAGTTCTGGCCATTCACTGATCCCAAGAGAAATTAAAGGGTTTCTGGCTCAGGTCAGAGCGCATAAAAGCAGTGGGTCCAAAAGGCTAACACTACAATGAAATTACAATACCACCCACAGATTTTATATTTACATTTGATTTCTCTACAAAAATTATTGAGAAATTCATAGTTATAAAACTGCTTTCACTTCAAAATGCTCTTTTCATAATTTTTGCTTTTTAAAATAAAATATTACTGTATGGCTTAATATTTAACACTAAGCATTGGAAAAATATCAAAGAATTGTCTTTTTTTTCAGGTGACTGAAATAAATTCCACACATATAACACTGATTACTTGTACCCAGGAGGAACTGTAGCTTCAAATAATTAAAACACTGAAAGATTGAAAAACCATAAAAACTCACCCATTCCCAGATACATGTGTCTACATATGCAGATATCTAGTGGAGATTTTAGTGTGTTAAATTAGAGCCACTTGAGGGAACATAACACATTTACCAAGAAGTACTAGTAAGCAGGTATTTTAATCCTGAAGATGTAGATGATGTTCATACTCCTAGGTACTTTGATATATTCATGGTGCATTCTGAAAACTTCATCAGGTGGCATCAAGAACGTACTTTATCATCAGAGGTTACTACAGAAGTTATCACAAAGAAACAACTGTTTCTGAGAGTATTAACATTATTTGTGTGTTATCCCATTAAGCAGGATTGTACCCAGTGTGCTTGCTACCACATACAGCTCTACAGCAGCCAGAGGACAATGAAAAATACAGCTACAGTATTAAAAGTACTTCAGTTGTTTTAAATAACTTTTCTTTCATTAAAAGGTTTCAGTGCTTGATATCTAAGCCTCTTGCTGAAAAACAAAAGTAAAAAAAAGAAAAAATAGTTATTTTTATGATCTAGTCAATATAATATAATAGTCCTGGGGTATCATGTCTCCCTCTGGAAAAATCGGTGTCTGCAATCATTAAATCCCTCTCAAATAGGTATGTTGGAACACACTGCACACTACACAGCATCCTGCTTTTGAGCACAAAAATAACCTTCAGCACTGCTGTTTACCAACATATGATAGTGTATTTATGATACAGCCAGGGAGAAACATTTGGGGTTCATTTTAACAAAGGCCACTGATAAGCAACAAAGACAGACTTCACTGTGGTTTGGCTCTTGATCAAGCAGCTGTAAGAAGAGATTTATCAAAGATGCTTCCGCTGCTGTTCTCAGATACTGAACTTGGACTAAGCCTATTTCCACTACTCTGTCAAAGAAATATCTGGTTTGCAAAATGGAGCACATTAACTCTGACATCTTTGCAGTCAAACATACCGTTCCGTATGCAGTCCTCAGACGTTTCCTAGGGCTTCGCTGTTTCTGTAACATTAGTTTTGTCAGAAAGTAGTTCTGTTTCCATTGCTATAGGCTGGACTCTGGATGAAACTACAGCAAAGTATGCAAGATTCAATCAAGGCAAGCAAGACTGGGTTTTGTAGTGACATAAACACTCACAATAAAAGATGTCATCTGTTTACAACCCTGAAGTGCACGTGTTGGAAGATTTCTCTTGTAAACAAACAGTACAGCAACCCAGAAACAATGTGGTGAAATTTAAGGCTAACTTTGGAAATAAATAATTAAATCTTGCATTATATTCTTCGCCTTGTCAAAGCACTATCCAAAAAGATTGCTCTTGATGTATTCAAGTAGTAGCTGTCCTCTACAGCAGTGGCAGGTCATTGTCTGGGAAGAAAGAAGTGGTGTCCTTCAAAACTCATTTAAAACAGGTTGCTATATAAGTCTGCAAATAATTTAAAAAAAAAAATCATAAGCATTCTCGACTTCAAATCACTTTTTCCACTACACTAGGTTAAAACAAAAATCAAATAAAGGAGTGAACACAGAGTAAATGTTCTCCCACTTGCCCTTCACTGCTTCTGAAGGCAGGAGGTAGGAGGAACATCTGACTCAATTCCTGTAGAATGTTTTAGCTGATCCTGGGAATTATGCATTGTAGTAGTTTGCTTTACTTCACTGGTTGACGTAGCAGCATTTCAAAGGTTCTTCTGTTGGAAATAAGTGTCATTTATTGGAATGATTAGAAGTATTAACTCTTAGTTTCAGTTATTTAATAATTCCTCTGACAACATTTAAAATTATGCTATCTGAGGTGAATTCTACAAAAAGGTATCAGTGAAGTAAGACAGTTTTTAAAGTGAACCTTCCCCTAAAAATGTGATTGTGCACTTAGAAAAATTAAAATACATGCCAAAAGAGTAATGCATTCTTACAGCAAACTGGATAGACTGTAAATGAGTACGTGGTGGGTCGTGAGCCCAGGTGCCCACCAAAACCACTCTCTCACTTCCTCAGCTGGGCAGGGGAAGCGAAAATACAAGGAAAGGCTCATGGGTCCAAATGAGCACAGGGAGAGACCAGTCACCAATTACTATCATGAGCAAACAGACTTAACTTAGGGAAATTAGTTCGCTTTGTTACCAGTCAAATCAGAGGCGGCTAATGAGAACTAAAACCAAATCTCAAAACACCTTGCCCCTCACCCCCCCCTTTTTCCTGGGCTCAGCTTTGCTCCCCATTTCTCTACCTCCTCCCTTCCAGAAGGGCAGGGGGACGGGGAATGGGGGTTGTGGTCAGTCCATCACACACTGTCTCTGCTGCTCCTTCTTCTTCACGGGGAGTGATCCTCACACCCTGCTCCTGCTCCAGCGTGGGTCCCTCCCATGGGGTGCAGTCCCCCAGAAGCAGCCTGCTCCAGCCTGGGTCCCCCATGGGGTCACAGTCCTGCCAGCAAACCTGCTCCAGCCTGGGCTCCTATCTCCAGGGGGCCACAGCTCCTGCCAGGAGCCTGCTCCAGCGCAGGCTGCCCACAAGGTCACAGCCTCCTTCAGGTATGCCCCTGCCAGTGCGTGGGGTCATCCTGGGCTGCAGGTGGGTCTCTGCTCCCTCATGACCCTCTATGGCTGCAGGGGCACAGCCAGCCTCACCATGGGCTGCATCATGGGCTGCCAGGGAATCTGCTCCAGCACCTGGAGCACCTCCCTCCCTCTCTTCACTGACCTTCATGTCTGCAGTTCTTCCTCACACACTCTCAGTCTTCTCTCCAGCTGCTGTTGTGCAGTTTTCTTCTTCCCTTTACTCAAGATGTTACTCCAGAGGCGTTACCACCATCGCTGATGGCCTTGGCCAGCGGTGGGTCCGTGTTGGAGCTGGCTGGCATTAGCTCTGTGGGACATGGGGGAAGCTTCTAGCAACTCTTCACTGAAGCCACCCCTGTAGCACCCCACCTACCAAGACCTTGCCACACAAACCCAATACAGAGCATAACTCCACTATCTCAAGTAAAGCAAAGCTGCTTACATCTACTTACTTACCTGTTGCAATGAGAACTGATTGATGGTGTACATGTGACTAGATTTTTCTGCACCATATCATCTCCATCTTACAGTAGCCTATTTTGCTCAGCATCCATACCACACACAACTGCGGGCCCACGCAGCATGTGTGTAACAAGCACAGCTCCCAAGTTCTCTTCTTTCCATAGTACAGCATATACCTTGCTTATACGACAGAGCTAAGCATATAAAATGGCATCTGTATTGCAATGGCAGCCTTTGGGTTGTTATTGAACACCTCCGATTCTCTTCAGTAATTCCTGTAGGTCTCAAGGAGACATTTGTTCTCTCAACTGCAAGGTCTGATCCCATCAGGTGTATTTGGTGAGCTATATTTAACATTTTTGCCTCTGGTGTGCACCCCAGGACAGCTAACAAAAAACTACTTTGACCAAAGCTGCTGTGTTCTTCTTGATCTCCTTCTACAGAAGTGCCTAAACCCACCAATGGACCTTTTCCTTTCCCATCCTCCCATATGCTAAAAGATACGTGGGGAAAACAAACTCAGTCAGTCGCCCAACTGTTTCTGCACTCTTCCCAAATCATCCTTCAAACTCATTCTCCCTTAATCAGAGGGAGCTTGCATAACCTGTATTTTGTTGCCAGCTAAGCTATGAAAAGTCCTGGAGCGATACATGCCTAATGACACCCCTGTTAAGAAAAACCAGACCAACAAATACTGCTTGACAAAGAGCGATATAACATGGATTCACATTTGTACATGATAACCTGCCCTTGCCCTCCTTTTAAGTTTCCCAAACCAGCCATGTTCAGCCACCTAAGAGACTTGAAATAAGACATTTGTGAACAACCAGAAGTGTTTACAATTTCAAAAAATTCTTTGTCCTTACATATCCCTTGATGATAGCCAACTGTGTCAACCTGAATACATCTATACAAATCACTGAGAAAACATTATTTTCTCCATGGATATGTAACCTCTCTTCATCTGCCTTATATTTTCCCTTCCCACATGTGAAGGGAAATAATTTATTTGGAATAAAAGCAAAAAAAATTAAAACATTTAACTCCTTCAGAATAAAAATATTTTCAGAATTACTATGTACTTTTGTCAAAATATCCCTGGTTGGATTTTTTTATTTTTGCATGGAATAGAAATTAAACCCTTAAATTCTAGGATCACAGAAGTTCACAGCTTGCTAATTCCTTCTGAACTTCCCATTCTTCAAAAAATATGATCAAAGGCAGAACACAAAAGAAAGAAGAATTCCTTTAAAAGAAAACATTCTCACTTCTAAGATTTCATTTTCTCTCTTTCTCAGTGCTACATTTCAGGCAACATGTGTCTTCCAGCCAGTGTCTGCGTGTTTCTCTGAAATACACTCTTACAATTCTTCTCGGGTTCAGGGTTATGTTCTAAACCACAATATACAGACTAAAATCAACAGAAACCCTTTTGTTTTAGGGGATGGATGACCTTTCTGAAAGCAGTTTTCTCCTTATCAAAGATTATGTGGAAACATTAAAGCCTCATGGGGTGGAAACGAATCTAAAGAAGTCTAACTGCCTAGCAAGACAAAATTGCCTGAGCCTCACAGAAGAAACTCTTCCAGAAAACTTCCCCACTTCACCAACACTGGTCACAGAAGATTAATTCACCTCATTGTTCTCAAGAATTCTGATTTCCTTCTCCTCCCCTAAACTCGGATACAATGAAAAATTACGAATGGAGACTGATGAAAAAGGTCAGCTTTAAGAGCTGTAACCGCACTGAAAAGCTCTTGCAGAGCAGGAGCAACGCTCGCTGTCACAGGGCATGCCTGCTCCTGTTCACTAGTGCAGCAAACAAAGCTTTCCATCTCACAGCAAGGAGGAAGCAAGGGCAAAAAGCAAGTAATAAACTGACTAGTGTTTTTCATTTCTCCAAAATAAATTTTAAGAACAGTAACAACAGAAAAAAGCACCTTTTATCTGAAGCTTAGAGCAACAGGGAAATAAAATTCAGACGCTGCAGGCTTAACTCTAATATTTGGCAGAAACAGGTATCATTTCAGTTGGAATGATCAGGATTAACAAAGACAAAAACACCCCCCACACTTCCAAGGCCACCTGTTACTTTACTTTTAAAGTCCTCTCAAGGGGAGGCGAGGAAGGGGAAACATCAGTAAACTATAACAGTTGCTAAATCACTACTATTAGCCAGTCCACCAGAGCAGGGTGAACTTGCTCCTACCATCATTACTGAGTGTATCTGTTAAGTCAGGCACAACAGCAGCAGATACGAACTTTTCATTCGTGTTTCTGATTTCAGTTGAGGAAATGTGAAAATAATCCCTCACTTGAGAGATGCAATGCTGCTTACATGTACATGTACTGCTTTGTTCTCCTTATAAAAATACAATCTGGAAGTAGTTCAGCTCTTTATTTTGTCAACTGCTATATTAGATGTAATATTCTGAATGAAAATTGTATTTAAAAAAAAAAACAATGTACATGACAGAAGTGCTGTGTTCTTAAGGTACTTGTAGATTTAAATTAGAATTTTAGAAAAGACCTCCCTAGCAAGACGGCAAGATTCTTCATGGAAAATCAGAGCATTAAGTACTTTTCAGATACAAAAATATTTAAAGACAAGAGCCTACAATGTGAGGACCAGCCAATTAATTAGCTTGCACATAATAGAAATGGTTGGTCTCAATTGCCTGTGTACAAAATAAAACACACTATAGAGTTCTAATCATACCAAAATAATCTTTAACAGCAGCCTTTCAGAATTCTGTTTTTGTTTTAGTGAGAGTAGTTTCATACTTTAGTTTCAGATATTT
Organism: Eurypyga helias; assembly: GCF_000690775.1. NCBI lineage: Eukaryota > Metazoa > Chordata > Aves > Eurypygiformes > Eurypygidae > Eurypyga > Eurypyga helias. The sequence continues at coordinate 60,299 of NW_010235125.1, forward strand.
AGCATTTGAAGAACAGCTACAGATACTCCTGACATCATTCTTAACAGAATTGCCTCAACCCAACTGCACTAAAAGCATAAATACACCAGATTTGGCCAAATACTTGGCTATACAGTGGGAAAAACAAAGAAAGAAACCCACTTTTCAATCAAGTGAAACTCAGCGGAATCTGAACACCTAACCTGGTTAGATTTATAAGACAAATAATGTCAGTAATTATGGTGCAGTTACAACCTCTATAAGCCTGTCTTCCTGCATCACTGAAATAACCAACTGCTCCTTTGAGAGAACCACACTCTTAAAATTTCTGCAGTTTACAGGGAAGACTTAATTCTTATGTTTCCACCTGCTTCATCAGTGGTCAAAGTGAAAATTACTCTCTTGCAAGAAAGCTTTCACTATGTAATATGGCTCAACCTTCTCTTCTGTCCTTAAGCTTGCACCACTGTAACATACTGTAAAACAGAGTGAAGATTATTTGCATCCACCACATTAGGTGTCACAGTAATACAGACACACACAAATCTCTCCACTACAAATACAAGAATTCCTTTTACTTACCGTTGTCACCAATCCCATTCACATATCTTTAGCCTCACATTTCATGTTTATCATACCATTCTCACACCTAGCTTTAGGTCAATAAAACATTTTAATGCATTCTGAAACTTAACACAAAATTTCTAAGACTGGTTTGACAACTAATTAGCACAACAGATTCTTACTTAGGAGGCCTGTATAATTGCTCTAACTGAAGTAGATGAGCTATACAGCAGGATAAAATGCACCTAATTCAGAGTGATTTTTCTACCATACAGTTTCTCTCTAGAGCCATCCCATTCTTTTTCATGACATTTAGATATGTTGGTATGTTTAATCTCATTTATTTCTACTTCTAGAAGACAACTGTTACATTAGTATGAAGACTTTGGAGACAGAGAAAGCTACAATTTAAAAAATTTCTACAGCATTAAAATTGTTACTACTGAATGAGCTCATGGATCTCTTCATTCAGGTCCTTTTATTAAAGTAAAATGCACCCATATCTCCCCTGCTTTTCCCAAGCTGCAAGCGTGTAAGATGAAGAATTTGCCCCCGAACTCTAGTGCTCACAGGAAACTGTTGCTAAGGTCATAAAAATGTATGTTTAGTCTCACAGCAGCTTATGCCATGTATCCACGTAACAAGTTTCCAAAATGTCAAATTAACTAAAAAATACAAATTAACTAAAGAAAAATCAAATTCAGATGTGACTAAAGACAGCCAACTAAGCAATTGCATTAACCAAGTAATGACAAGTCTCAATTTGAGGCAGTGGTTCTCCATCTTTTCCTACTGATTTCCCAAATCCAGCTCATTATGGGACTGCCAGCTACCACCTTCTCATCCACTTTTAGATTGCCTCAGCATATTCACAGCAGATTTTTATTTCTTCTATCTGCTTTCTCTCCCCAGTCTTAAGACCATTCCCTATTTCCTATCTCGTCAGAATATTGTACGACACTTGCAGCACTGCAATGTACTGGTGGGTCCACATGTCAGAAAACACTGACATGCATAAAATGATGGTCTGTCTAGGTAACACTGTGCGTTAGTGCCTCAACAAAAGCTGTTGGGTGAAGAACAGGAAGTAAAAGCCACTGAAGAAAATTCCTTTCATAACAAAAGCAAAGTTGAAACCAGAGTTCAGCAGCCACTGAGCACCTATTGTTGTTCTCTGCTTATTTTACCTCCATCTCATCCTATTTCCCTCCAATGTTGTGGTTCGTCCACCTCAATTCAAGGGGATTCAGCCTTTGAATATGAAAACCCAGGAAAACTGCACGAGTTGTCATATTTACTCTAAGAACATCTCCAGGGTCACACCACTTTTTTAAAAGCCAGGTTAAGACAAACAACCTCCATCTGTCCCTTCCTGCATGAACGTTCTGTATGCCAAAAATACCTGAAAACTGCACTGATACAGTAGAACTTATTTAAACTTGCATTGAGAATAAACCGCACATGCTCTTTTACAGACAATATATATTTGTAAACTTGCTCATGCAAAATTAGTGTGCACAACAGGGGTATTTGTTTTCTAAGCCCCGCATCTTTAAAAGTGACATTTGTGTCTTTTTCTTTTTTTTTTTTTTTAAACTGTGCCCAAACCCTCTCTTTAGTATAATAAATCTTATACAGAATTTATCTGCCAGACAAACCAATTTATGAAGCCGGGGGGGAAAAAAAAAAAGTTATACAAAACCACGGTGCACCTGGATCCTTGATTCCCAACTCCTCCCCCCCTCTCTTTTTTGTTTACAAATAGAAAGAATAAAGAAAAAAAATCATGGTCACAAAATTTTGACATTTTAATCCTAAACATTACAGGGCAAATGGATGTTGGAACCCATTTCCATACACCATGCGTCAACTTTTTATATCCCAAATGTGGCCAAATCCACTAAAACAAGAGTGGTTAACAAACTCTGGATTATGGAAATACATTTCTGGAATAAATGCTAAAAAAGCAACAATGGGAAAAGCCAACTGTCTCCATAAAGGTAAATAAAGTGGAACAATGTGTAGATTAGATGCTTTTTCTGTTTCTTACTCATAACCTGTCAATTCAGTGCATCATATGGTTCAACATAATGGTCCCCATTTTGGACAAACATCTAACTAGTGTCCATTGATTCCAAGTTAGTGGATGATGAATCTTTTTGGATACTTTCAAAGATGGCTGCCAGCTCAGGGTTAGAGCTTATCTGTGACTGAAATTCACTCATTAGTGGACTCTTCTCTGCTTCTGGAATGGTTAGAAGCGCTGCTACTGCCCTCATAGCAGATCGTTTCAGTTCATCTTGCTTTTCAAACTCCTGTTTCACTGAGTTTGCCTTTACCTAAGGGGGGGGGGGGGGGGGGGGGGAACAAAACCAAAAAAACAGAACAAACAAAAAGCTTGAAACTTTTGCTTAACCCTCCCTCTTTACCCATCTTAAGAAAAGAAAAAAATATATATACATATATATTAAAGACCTATTTCCTTCCACACCAACATTTTGCACAGCTTTCAAAATAGCCTAAGCTCTTACAAGAAGAAAAAGGAGCAGAAACAACTCCAAGCATCTACTTTTTGGCAGACTTTTTACCAGCAGTTTACAAATAAGGCAAACTTGAATACTGCAAGGTAAGCAGAAAAAGGTTGTAAGCTACCAAGTCAAATATCAAATCAAAACCCAATTATAACAGCTAACAACATTAAAATTCTATCATCACAATACTTTCAGCTTCCAGACAATAGAAATTTTAAAAAGGTGACCTTCATTAGAATAACTGTTTAACCTTCTGCTTTAATTCTCACATATATTTCTGATACAAACATAAGTTACCATTAGCATCCGCCAAATTTCCTGATGTGAAATGTAAGAGATTACGGGAATGGAAAAGCAAGGTAGATCAGGCACTAAATGACTGTCAGAGCATGCAGGTGGATCAAGACGAGCAGGAAAGTGCCAAGAGCCAAGAATATTGTAATGTAAATGAAGAAGGGAAAAAGAAAGCAAAACAAAACAACAGGAACAGGACAATTTCACATTGCCTCCATCCTTCATCACCCAAATGCTCTTCCACAATAACATAATAATTAGACATCAGAAAAACTCAGTATTCCATTTTTCCTACTTATAAAGAAAGGAGACTTAGAAGTTGCCCAAGTGACAGCTAGATTTTTAAGGAACAAACACGGAATCAAAGAAACAGAGGATTTTTGAAAAGAAGCTAACAGGTCTAACTCTTCCATTTGTAATTTAAAGAAATTTAAGACATATGTAAGGGCCGACATACTTATATTGCCCTATTGCAGCTTATGAGCAATCACTCAGGAAATGCTGCAGCAATACACCTACATTCTCAGAAGTATTCTTCATACGCAAGTTCATTTATGCTTCTAGAAGGCAATACAAAATAATTAACTTGAATAAGTTTTAAATTTGAAACAATACCTTAGTTGTACACGTAGCACGCAAAGGTTCAACAAGCCTATCCAACCTCTGCAGCACTGCGCTCGGACAAAGGGTAGACAATCTCACCAACATTAAGAAGGTTAACATCTAGGTTGAGAGAAAACCAAGTCCACAATCAGTGATACTCAGCACATATACAGAGAGGCACTTCCTACAATAGTGCATAACCTTTTTAACAGCAACTCTTTAATGAAAATGGCAAATATGGTGAAGTACTTAAGCATACGAAGTGATATTTTTACCATTTACCATTCAAATAGTCTATTGACTATTTGAAATATTTTGACTAAGTCACTGCTTACAACACAGAGAAAAATGACAGCTAACCTTAATATCATAGTGATCCTTCAGGCCATCTTCAACATGGTTTAAGAATTCAAATATATCTAGTCTATCCAAACAGCTATCCAAAAGAGTATACATGCACTCAAAAGCTGCTTTCCTGATGTCCAACCCATCATCAACTGTATGCTTAAATGGTCCCATTTCCACCTGTCAGCAAATAAAAACACAATGTTAGGAAGTAGTATATTTAGAAAACTAAAACAAATCAGTTTGCATACATTTAGCACTGTTTCTTTTAGTTAACATACCTCTCTGATTAATTCCTTTCTGACTTTTGTTTCATTGTAAAGATGAGGAAGCACAGTATCTAAGAGGTCCCTTATTAATGATGGTTTGTTGTGTGCAGCAGAGTTAAATGTTACAAGGGCTACTCTCCTGACATTGAGATCCGGGTCCTCCAATGTTTTCAGAAAATCACCTGCAATCATGTACAGAAGTCAGTCAACCTATAAGGATCTTTTTCTTTTGCTACTTTAAAAATACCTTTGCTTAGTTTTAACCTGTCAGAAGGGCATATTTAGTGGAGGAGTTATTTTGATGAGACAGACCAACACCGGCCATTTTAGCATGATTACACAAATAAGCCTATTTAATCATAATTGTATCAGAAGTATTATATAGCATTTCAGATAATGAAATAAAACAGAAAAAACACCACAAAAATAAGTGGCTATCACTTAATGATATTTCAACTTTTTTTTTAAATGGTACAGTGTGTAAATTTATGAAAATTATATTTAACACAGTCTTCCCTTTTCTCCATTAAAGTTTCCTAGAATATACATTAGAAAACCAATTTAAATTCTACAGTTCAAGAATTACAGAACACCTCATAAGGAAACTCTCAATATATTGATTTTTAACCCCTAAATTGGCATATATTTGAGTGAAATTTTTAAAATGAGATAAACAAAAGGGTGTAAACATCTAAGTGACTTCTACACACACAAAAACCCCACCCCAAACCAACCACACAACACAAAACCCACACACCAAAACAACCACCAAAACCAAATATTTTTTTAAACTGTTAGATACCAATAGTTTTTTGACTAGATAATCAGTAAGCATTTCCAGAAACCAAAGAGGCAAAGCAGCTTCAGTGGGATGGACAGAGAGGAGAAAACCCACAAGCAGTCAATTCTTTAACATTATTATTAAAAAGAAAATAAAATTAGTGATGAAAATAATACATAGGAACTGACACCACCTCCCCTTAAACAGAAAACCCTGCTCTCAATAAAACTGTATGTTTTCGAAAATTAATCTTTTCCCCCAATTAGTTTTAGCACTATACACAATTTTTACGTATCTTTAAACCTGTAATCAAGCCACTATAAAACATTCATCACAGCATATTAAACAAGTCTACAATACTTTGTCATACAAATGAAAGAAGATCAAAAAACCACAGCACTGCAAAGCTCTTCATCATACTGATGCTATATTGAAAGCTCTCATTACCTTATCCCTGTAAAAATACGCACACTTCTAGCACCTTTCAGATCACAAAGCATTATAGAATCCTAAGGACCTAAATTCACAGTTTGCCACCTGGTAATACTCAGAACTTGCAAATGCAAGTGCATAGACATTTTAAATGACTGAGCGTCAAATATTTCCAAGACCATCCTTCTGTGTAAAAACAGTACCATATTCAACAAACTGATATAATTTAGCAAAAACATGGCAAGGCAAACCAGATTTTGGGTACTATCCTCCTAAAAGCCCTAGCTCCTTGTATTCTTTGCTCACCACAGCTTCAATCCATACCATTTTTATCACACAACCTTTACTGGTCAGAACTCAAACAATCTAGAACTAATAGAAATAGTTGGCTAGTACAGAAACATTTTAGAACTCTTCCAACAGTTAACATTAGCGGCTAATTCTGGTACCTGCACGTAGGGTTTTCTTCTGAAAACACAACAAACAATTTTTAAGTGCAATTCTATTGCTTGAAAACGTAGAAGCTGCCCCAAAAGTAGAGAACTTACCTATGCAGTTCTTCAACAGGGGGTCTATGGGTTGTGGATGATCAGAAATAGTGAACTTGACAGCAGTAACCACTGAACTTCGAGCATATGAGGACCCTAGTATGAAACGGAAGTGTAAGTATCCAACATTAAAACAGTACAACTACAGAATTTAAGTTACATTTAATTCCATTCTTTTAAAATTTGTAATACTTTTAAGAACACCAAAGAAGAAACGTTAGTTAATACTAACAATGCAGTATGTTTTCTCCATAGATGTACTTATGTTGCATTTTAAACACGGGAAGAGAGAACATAACATTTAACATTTTCTGCTACAGAAAATTCAAGTAATGAGCCTATTAGGACAAATTTTTTAGTTCAACATATAGTCCTACAAACCACTCTCTTCTCTAAACCAGAAACACACGAAGAAAACGTCGATATTCTTGATACGAAACTGATAAATGAATTACGCACAGTAACCCTTCCTAATCCTTAAAAATTTCAGAATACTTCTCTGAAAATTACAAATACTGTGATTTAACACAAAATGTCAACACGTTGCAACTGGTTTGTCAAGCTGTGTTGGCTCTGTTGCCCATGCTCCTCACCCTTTAAGTTTATAATTTTTAGTTAAACATAATTAATTGAAATACCAGTCTCAACGCACAACATAAAATTAATTCACATTATGCATGAGTAACAACTCCTAGTAAAAACGGAACCGTCTAAGCTTCATATTACTGGGACAGGAGGAAGGCATTCAAGAGTATCAGAAAATTTAATCACATGATCTGCAAAATTAGATCAATTCATTAATAGACAGTACACGGCCATATGCTACAGTATGTATGTGAGTTACTACTACTCACCTGATGCCAAGTATCCCTTGAGTCGTGGAAGCAGAGTCTCTGGGTCTATCAGCGTAAGCTTGCCCAAGCATTCAGCAACAACATTCCTTGTGCCCTCTTCTGCACATTCGCAGTGTTTCAGGAGTAAGGCCCAGATGTTCTCAACATACGGTTTGAGACCAATCACTGAGGCAGAGCTAATTATTTCTTTCAAGGAATGAAGAAGAAGGTATTGCCTCTTTGGCTGACTGGTTATTTCTTGTAAGACAAACGGCAGATATTCAGGAAGATTGCCAACACTAATACTGCCTAACGCGTAAGATGCCGCCGACTTGACTTCTTCGCTAGGAGAAGAGAATGCTTCTAGTATTACAGACTTCAGCTCAATTTGTCCACTTAAGTCAATGTGATGCCCAACTTCCCCAAGAGAAAGCAAAGCCAAAAGCCGAATGGAATCCGTGGACCTTGAGTTCTTGACATCTTGAATGAACTGACCTACAACAGCTGGTCCTTCCTTAGGACAGGCTCGAGTAAGGGCAGCAACACATTTGGCAATGGAATAGTAAGACTGCTTATGAGTAAGTGCCGTGCTCTGTGAGTACACTGGACCCGTTAACATGCGCAGTAAATCCATATAGCCTAAATTATTTGTACCAGTCACAACCAAAGCTTGGAAAAATTCTAGCATGGCACTAAGTGCTCCACCCTGAAGTAGAGGAGATCTCACCAGCCCAATAAGTTCATTGAGAATGGACCCGCTAATCTTTGACAGGGAGGAAGGATATACTTTAGCCAGTGTTGTCAGGAAGCTGATGGCCATCTGTGATACATGCATATCACTTTCACTAATCAGAGGTGGAAGCTCATCCAGGACAGCATCAATCATGGCAGCTGTCAAGCTATCACTGTAATTCTTAATTAAAATATCTAGAGCAGAAAGAGTGCCCAGTTTCAAAGCTCGCTGGTTCTTTCTCAAAAACGAAGCAAGAATAGGAACTCCTTCCCCAAGGACTGGTCTCAAATCTATCTTCAAAGGAGAACCAGCAATCAATGTCATTGCCTTCACTGTAGTTAACCGAGTGATCTCATTCTTCAGCCTCTCTAGGAAGATCTGAAGTGTACTAGGCAGGTCTGTGCCCAGGCTGTCACCAAGGCTACAGATGATTTGACCCATGCAAGATATTGCCCTTTCTTTCACCTCCTGATCAATATCAGCTGCCTTTAATCTCTTGATTGTACAAGTAAACAAATCTTTGATGTAAGGAGTAGCATCAAAGGCAGAAGGCTGGTCTAAAGGACGGATGACTTTCACAAGTTGTTGGGTAACCAAAAGCGCCTCTGATGTTATCTTGTAAAACGGGTCTCCAACACAAGCTACAACTGGGGGTACCAACGCTTGAACGTGAGGATGAAAGACCTGGGGAGAATGATTACAGAGGATCACATACAAACAGGACAAAGCATCTATCTTCAGATTAGAAGAACTTGATTTGTCATTCAGTGAAAAAATTATTCCTGAAAGAAAAAAGAAAAATGTATTTTTGGGTTAGGTATTTATGTTGTTAGAAAACTTCAACATTTCTGAAGGAATGCAGCTACACTCCATTTATGTTTCCTTGCTCCCAGCTTTTCCTGAATGCTTCCAAGCCCCTTTCACCATTTTATTAAATCAACTAGTTTTCAAGCTTCCTTTACACAGAGGACGTGGGCCATTTGATGGTTTGTGATATATTGGCTTAATTATAATGGGATACTGAACCATTAACTTCTCCAAACTTACTTTTCCTTGTTACTTCAAGATTCAACATTTCAGGTGCCAAAAGCTAAAATATGGACAGTATTTCCCTCTGCTGAGATCAGAAAGAAGGCAGTTTGCTCTTGCAATTAAACAGCAAATTAACTTTTTTTTCCAGATAGAGAAGAAAAAAAAATCTCAACCTTAGAGCCAACCCTTTTTTTCAAGATTACTGGAAATATGCACTGAAATATTTATATCCACACAGTAGCTCATTATTTTGCCAATTTCTTTGAACAGAAGCAACACTTCAAAGCTTTTGCAAAAAGCACAGTCAAGACTTAAAGATTTCACATCCAATGTACTAATAAATCATGAAGTTAATAATACATTTCTCATACCTGGTACAAGTACAGGAACATGTTGTGTTAGGGCTCCAGGTAATACATTTACTAGCTCCGTCAGCATGTTAAAGCAACACTGACGAGTCTTCACACTTTTCTCCTTCATCTGTTTGTGCAAGGCTTTAACTATGTTGGGGACCTGTAATCATCACACCATCTGTTAATGGATTCAATAGCAGACATTTCTTTCACTTTTGTTCACTGGGGGGATATAGAGTCATAGAATCATAGAATGGTTTGGGGTGGAAAGGACCTGAAAGACCATCTACTTCCAAACCCCTGCCATGGGCAGGGACACCTTCCACTAGACCCGGGTGCTCAAAGCCTCATCCAGTCTGGCCTTGAACACTTCCAGGGATGGGGCATCCACAGCTTCTCTGGGCAACCTGTTCCAGTGCCTCACCACCCTCTCCATGAAGAACTTCTTCCTGATATCTAATCTAGCCCTCCCCACTTTCAATTTAAACCCATTACCCCTTGTTCTGTCTCTACAGGCCTTTGTAAAAAGTCCCCCCCCAGCTTTCTTGTAGCCCCTTCAGGTACTGGAAGGCTGCAGTAAGGTCTCCCCAGAGCCTTTTCTCCAGGCTGAACAAGCGCAATTCCTACAGCCTTTCATCATGAATATGCAGAAAGATGTGTCCCTATCCCTCTATTTCCAATTTCTCTACAGAACTAGAGAAGTTATAAACACTGGGAAATGAAGATGCAAAAGAATTGCTATCCAAAAAAATAGTAATCTAACTTTAAAAAGTGAGATGAAAAAATCAGAACTAGATTTGCATTAATAAAACTGTAGAGAGCAATAATTGAGAAGTCACCCAAATAATTCACTTTGAAAAAGTTTTTAAGCATTATCCTTTTTACTCTGCAAATAAAAATATGTTGTAGCAAATCAAGTTTTACCTCTATCATTAAAGCTTATGTGTGCATTACAGAATGCATACAATGACTATTTTGCTTTGGTAATTTGGCTAAATTCATAGGACATGCAACTTTTACAGGTGATGGTAAACAACTCAAGTCAGATAACATTTGCATGAGTTGGTAATTTCAGTTTTCAAGACTGCTGCACTTTTCTGGGCCAGTTTACCTGGCTTGCTCTCCATGTTCTTACTACAATAATAAACTGTAAATTTGTGTATGAAGAAAGTATGATATGGCATATTTCAAGAACTATCCTGATGAACAGGGCACAACTTCAGTGTGTCTTCTCAAAGATAAGAAAAATCTTGAAAAATAACCTGACTCTGAAGCATCGTCAAAGGTGTCTCTCCTTGTTCCATTGCATCAGGATCACAAAGCCAACTTTGCACAGGTCGAGTTTGTTTTAAAAGAGAAAGGTATGCATGAAAAACATCTGCTTTAACATTCTCTTCACGTTCTTTGAATCTGGCTATTAAAGCAGGAGATACAGTTTTGTAGAATTCTGGAAGCATTTCATGTCGTGTGCTAACCACGGCATCCAGACACTTAGCAGCTGCACGCCTCACTTTCCAGCTCATGTCATCATCATCACTATATTCATCATCGCTCCCTTCAAAAAAGATAAATGATTCATATGTTCAAGTCTAGACAATCAAAGCATCAAGTTTTATTTTAAACAATTATTAAGAACACACTTGTGTTCTTTGTGTAAGGCACACCCAAGTACGTTAAAAAACATACCTAAGCAGCCTTCTAAACTGCCTAAATTGTAAGGCTAATTATTTTCTCTGCCAATTTTTTCACACTAGCCTTATACATGTATTCAACGGCAAACAGTACAAGGTGGTTCCAATCACATTTAGAGCCTGACTACTGATTTAAAACCTATTCCTCTTTATTCGTGACGTAAGCAACAATGCAACAACAATTACGAGCTGATTAAGATTCAACAAATTTTTCCTGTTTCTTTCTAGGAATAAAATAAAACCATACCCTGCTCGCAAAAATGACAACAAAATACACAATAAGCAATACAAATTGACTTTTTAACTACTAAAGCAACAACAATACAGCTCATTCATTCTTAAAGTAATGAAAATATTGTCCTCTGGGTTCAGATTCCTTGTGTATCCAAACTTTCATGAAGCTTATACATGGCGAGGTGTTGCCACCATATTAACAGTGTGATGTGTCTTACAGTCAAAAACATTATTTATCCTACAGGAAAATACTGACTGCCACTTTCAATCTATTTTGATTTTATGTATTAGGTAACAAAACATAATAGCGGAAAGTAGTGAGAAGCCTTTCCCATGCTGAATGTGTATTTTCAATTAATTAGCTGATGTTGTTCTCACTTTAGCTGTATTATCCTACATGCTTCTGCTTTTTTCCACCCTTCAAGTATTTTAAAATATTTGTCTTGTACTTTATGTTGACTCTTGGAATTACGTCCAGCAACATCCTACACTTTTATTCTAAGAAGTGAGTTCATAAGGTATGTTTAAGAACAGTACAAAAATTGAATACAAAAGTATACAAGTAATTCAAATGCCGGTACTTAGTAGCAATACCACCCATATAGATTTTCTCAAATGAGTGCAGGTTCACAAGCTCTTCCTATCCCTCAGACCAAAAAGAGAATATACCTTGATCATCATCATCACCACCATCAGCATCCATTGCATTTTCATCTTCATCTTCATCATCATAATTATAGTTAGGATCATAGGTAAGATATTTAAGACAAATGTTTATAATAGTAGATACATGAGGATAAACTTCTTTAGGACATCTGCATAAACCAAAAATACAATAAATGTCAAATTACTTTGAAGTATTGAAATATTTCTAGAAGACTGCACGTCACATACTGTACTATAGAGACATTAACCAAACCAAGAACCATCAACGCATCCACTGAATTACAGAAAGTGAGAAAGGAAGGTCAGAAAGGGCAATGCTAGTATGTAACTGGATCTGCTAGACTGGAAGATTGTGAAGGACCAAGATACACCTTTGGATATCACTTTTTTTGTCCCCCCTTTTGGACAACAAATATTGTTAGAATACCTCCCCCCCTGCCTTGTATGCATAAGTAGTAATGGCACAGTAGAAGGTTTCTGAAGTACAGACATAACACACTGCTTAATAGTTAAGTAACAAGACAGAGTTACAGGAACAGTTCCAGCTCAGAGCTTGCAAAAGTATTTTGTACCAAGAAGATGGTCTCTTGACAGTTTACAGGCAAATGGCATACTATTAGATCTTCAGAAAGCCCGAAATAGGTACCTGACAATAACTTACCTCCTAACAAAGGATTCAAAGGCTTGAATGCAATACTCTCGTAGTTCATCATCATCTACATTACAAAACTTTACAACCAAAGGTATTATTTTCTCAAGATATTCACCTGGTAAGAGGAAAAAAAATAGCAAAGTAATTACTCTCATCTAAAAAGCTATTAAAGCAACAGGTAATTTATATATTTTTCTTACCTATTCTGTGACCTGCTTGCCTACTGATAGCAGCAATACACTGTATATAGGTCCTAGTTGTTGACATGGAATCATTTTTAGACAGCTCTGTCAACAGATGTTCAATGAGGTCAACAAAAACCATATTGCCACAACTCATAACCAGGTGACCAAGAGCAATGATGGTTCTTTTCCTCACAGCCAGTCTGGGGCTAGTCAGCTGGGGGAGCAGACAGGTCAGAATTGAAGGATGGAAGTTAACAAGCAGTCCTCCTTGCCTTAAAACAGATAAAACACAAACTCAAACCAATTGAATCTAGATAACTTTGTTCATATACTGTGTAACATTTCCTTTAAATACTCCCCAAACATCACAAAGATACCAATTAAAGTCTTAAAAAAAAGTTACAAAAGCTTAAGTTTAAAGTTAGTTTGAAATGCACCCTCAAAGCAATAAACAATAAAATAAGCTTAACTACAGTTCTCAGAGATTAAATAATAAAGTAATTAAGCTATCAATCAACTTTTCATCAATACATTCACTTTTTTTCCCCTAGATTAAGTTTCATCCATACTTAATGCCTTACCAAATTTAAATTTTTAAGTTCTGTGAAATAATATACCATTTGGAAAATTAAAGTTGAAGCTTTAAGGAGTATTTATCAACATTCACCATCATTTTGGAAGAGGGATGTTTACCTGCTCAGCATATCAGCCATGATATCAAGAGCCTCCAGTTGAACAGACACATCTTCCTGCTTGGCTATAGCACTAGTGAGGCGCCCTGTGATCTTTTTGCAAACATTAGCTGCTAATGCAGAACCTGAAAGTACAACAAAACTTCAACATTTTCATAATTTTAAAAAACAAAAAGTTTTAACATCAGAGCTCATGTTTGTGACTACAGAAAGCAACCTGATCTCAACATAAAGAAGCTTTTCCCACCTAACAAAACAAGCTGGAACAGCCAGTTTGTTTGCTAATGCAATGTATGCCCTGTGTTAGAGCTGAAACACTGCCTACGTAAAAACATACTCAGGAGGGCTTCTTAATTGTCCCATAAGGTACTACAACAGAAAGTACACTGATTTTGGCAGAGCAAGCAATGGAAAGTGAAGGCCAAGACAAGTCTAGAGCAATAAATGAAAGGACTATAGGTAAAAATAAAGGAATAACTAGAAGGTAAGGGGAAGCACAGAAGCAGACATAGCCACCTCTAAAGAACAGATGTAATAAGACAGCAAAATAAAATTATTTTGCACAAGAAGCTACTTGAATAATAAATACTTGAAATACTGCTGAAAAATTTGAGAAAGGGGGGAAAATGTATTTTAAAATTCAAGTAAACGTGTCTTTACCACAATTCCATAGTTCCCCCTTTCCTCCAACTGTGTTAACACTGTACACAGTAATTATGAGAAGAGAAGAAACTCATGTCATGGTAACAGCTGCCCAATGGCTAGTGTTGCCCTTGATTTACATGAAGTTTTTTTAATCATACTTTGGGAACTGAGATGTGAAATTAATATTAATATAGGTTGGAATGGTATAAATATAATTTAATTAATATAAATATAATTTAAGTATTTGTGGCTTATTCTTAACTATATGACTAAAACTAAACATAACAATTGGACAGTCAAATGTGTTACCACAGAGGCTAAGAAAAAAAAGACAACAATCTATGTTTGAGTTGAGAGCAAGAAATAATACCTAGGTTCCTTTTGGTATTAGGAATACTAATTATATTGAAAGGTTTTGCTATGTTTTTGTTTTAACTTTTACCTCCATCCCAGAATCTCCTTTTTGTGTGGGCAAACAAAAGAATAAAAGCTTAAACTGATTTACTTAAAATTAGTTATTTAAAGTTTACCCATCTCACTACTGCTTGATAAAAGCAAGATTTACATTTTGAATTTCAATAAGGGATGTCAAAATCAGAACTTACTTTTTTTACATTTAGAAACCTTAGTCTCTAATAACTGCATTTCCAAAGCCTTTTTAATCAATTCTCCATTCTCATTCATGTCCTACATTATGGTATCTGAAAAATCACTTGAATAAAAAAGTAATGCCATTAACTGATGAGCTGCTCATCATTACTATCTCTTTTGGAGGAAAGACTGCCTTAATTTAAAACTGCAGGTAAGCATTTCAGTAATTTAACAGGCCATTGTTAGAAATACAAGGTACTTTCCTAAACACTTACCAGAAACTGAGACAAGAAATCAGCTCATTAAGGAAAAATACCCATTATAATCAATTTTAAAGTATACTATCAATCAAAAAGCAAAATCAGATTTAGCTATTACTACAGCCTAGAAATATTGCACCAGGCAATTATTAAAATAGGAGCTTTTAACCTCAATTTGTTATGCTGAAGTTCATATACTATGAAGTTTGGTTTTCACATTAATGCAATTCCTCACTAAAAAACTTTTTAAGCTAGTAAAATCTGGAAATACAGTCAGAGAACAAGAAACTAAAAGGATATTTGTGACATACATTTTTCCTCTGATAGAAATTGGTTCCAATGTTAAGTGAACTGTATCCTCTTCACTTAAGGACCCAGCTCCTGCTTTTTTTTTTTTTTTTATTAGAACAAAACAATAAAACTAGATGCCCTTGAGTGCAAAATGCCTTACCACTGGAAGCTGGGGGAAGTTCTCCAATCACAGTTTTAAGGCCAATGCTTGAAATGTCTCGTAACTGTTCTTTATCTGAAAGCATGTTTGTACAGAGGGTATCTACAATGGTCTCCACTTGGTACTCCTTCACTTTACTCACCAAAGGGCCAAGGCTGTATAAACAGAAGAAAAGTATTAAATCTGTAACCTTAAATAAAAACCCTCATTTTATTTCAGCATTTTGCATTCAAGTCACAAATTTAAGGCTGTTTTTGGTAGCAGTATAAAGCAGAATTTTAAAAACTGAATACCTTCAACTGGTTAAGTTGATAACCTGTCTCCATGAATCTAGTAACAAAATACTGGTTTAGTACATATTTTTAATGTAGTGGTGGAAACAGTTTTTTGCATGACTCTTCTGCTTCTGTCTGAAACCCAGAGTTTCTTATTTCTCACTTAACACCAAGATTTATAACCGGTTACCTAGCCAGAGCCATCAGTTTATATGCTTGACCATCAATCAGTGCCTGCTTAGTTTTCAGGGAAGTAAGCAACCTTCTAACCCATCTTTATTCTACCCAACACTCATACACACTCAGACTCACTCTGTACCTTCGAGTACCTACCTTAATAGAATGCAAATGGTAAAATAAAAACCACTGACATGGCATGCCCTCTTCCTTCACACACACTCTGAGCACCACTATACATGCAGCACACAGTAGGGTTTTCCTCTTTCCTCTGAACTGACTTTAGGCATTCCAACTGTTTTGAGGATCATAACAATCTTCTATTCACTTGTCAAATGCTCCCATTTGTTCAAAATACTAAAACCACAGATGTCCCAGTAAAGTCCAGTTCACTGATAAGAAATACAGCATTCTTCTTCATTTTCCTAGCCCTATCACCAACTTTCAGCATCTCTGCACTGTTAATGTTCTGTTCCAAAAGGGAAGTTATAAAAAAACAGAGCCTTACATTGCCTCTATATCTTTCCATTCACCTACCAAAAAAAAAATATCACTAAGAACAACTCCAAGAACTTACTCTTTCTCCTACTACCCCTCCCACTTCTCACTCCAAAATTGCTTATCTAGCTTCTCCCTATTTTTAAAACACCTGCTTTCAGACAAAGCATGTCAGAAACGGGAAATTAATTTTGAAAGACTTTAAATTACCAAATCTTTTAAGCTAATTCAACTCCCTCAAACATTCTACATTAACAATCAACACATCAAATTCTGAAAAGTGTTACAAGCTGTGCTATACGCATTCCTACCACGTTCCATCAAAAAACAGTAGTTAACCTATGCATACAGTAACTACTCTGAAAAACATAGCTCCCGTGTTCTGTAAAATTCTGTTCTCTGTATGTTGATCTTGCCAGCTATTGCCTGTTTTAATTCTCTGTGGTGACATCCATAATATTACTATCTGATCAAGAAAGCAGGCTTATTAAAACCAGAGGCAAGATACGACATGAAGCTCAAGTTCTACCAAGCTTAAGTTCTGCACTGACCCCAACAGAAGCGAGAGCAGGAGAACAAGGAGCTGTGCACAACATTGGAGAAAAAGTAATGGCTTGAGGCAAGAATGAAGACAGCAGTAGCAAGGACCACCTACAGAAACAGTGGAAATCATGAACTGGAAGTATAACCCACCAGCAGAATTAGGAGAAACACAGATATATGCCCAGAAAGCTAATATTTATTTTCTCTTCCACCTGAATAAAATGGATAACAAATAGCATTCTGACTTGGTCTGGATCCCCTCTTTGTTTAACAGTGGCTCCCTATGTCCCACCAAGGAAATCCTACAGCCTGATTCTCAACAACAGTGTTCTTCAACCTTTGAAACACACTTCAAGTTATACATATCACCACCCAATTCAACTTCAGCCACAGTGAAAAAGCACAGAAGATTCTCAAGAGATTTTACATGCGTGTTCTCAGTGTGAACTTCAATGAGCAGTAACGCGTGAGGATTTTAAGTGAGCCCTTTGCAGCAAAACAATCTGGTTAAGATTTTGAGGAATGGAAAGACGTGCAAAGTTGTTATTTTTTTTAGGAAACAGTTTTCCAAAGCTTAAGCTTTGTGGCTGTTTTTGTGAAAGTCAGGGCCCAACTTGCGGTACAGAAGTCAAAGTGAGCCTCTGAAATGGTTCCATCAGATTTGTGCTGTGAGGACAGAGAGCATTACAGTGGTTCCAAGTGCTGAGCTAAGAGGCCATGTCTCCTGCTGCAAATGATGGAGCCAAGCATTACAGAACCAGCAATCACGGATGTTTCTTTGGCTTATAAGTTACAGTCCAAATTTTTTAATCTACCCTTCAACATTGTACTCAATGTACACAGACCACCTCTCGATAAATCAGAAGAATAAAACTGAAATATGTGGAAATCAATGTATCTAATCACAATCACAAACTAATTACATGATGACTACATTATATGGAGGCATTACATTCTAAACTTCATTAGGGTTAGTAAACACTGATTTTGGAGAGCTGAAACCCTACAGAAAAAAATTAACAAACTAACTTAGGAAAACAAGACTAAGATCAAGAAAGCAAAGTTGAAATTTTCAAATATATGCCACTATTCACTACAAATATGAGACTTCTGAGAATGCAATGATTTAGGACCATACGGTAACCACTTAATTGAAACATCAGCAGTATGCAGCAGTTGTACAGGATGATGAAATTATTTCTAAAATAGGTTAACACAATTAACAATAAAACAGCTTTCAACTGGAAGTATTTGCCTAGTTTAACTTCTTGTCAAGTGCAAAGGGAGTATCCTGTCCAAGGATGGATTGTTTTCCCAAGCTTAGAAAAAAATTAATATATTACAACTTCCCAAATATTACTGATTTGCACTTAGATTTTGTTGATTTGAAATAAACAGCAATTATCAAACTTTTAAAACAGTTCAGCCACAAGTCAGATTGATGCTCAAAGGGAAATATTTCCCCCTCCCCAAAACTAGAATTTCAAAGCACTGTACAAATACAAAACAAGCTCAAGACACTAGGAAAATGGTGGCAAGAGAACTTCCAACTTCATATATTTGATAGTACAATGCAATAATTGAGTTTCCAGACTAGGATACAGAGCTAAACCTTGGTTAACAGATATTAGTATGCAGTTCTAGTGCAGTGAACAAATTCAATACATTATGAGATAGTTGTACCAGATTACAGAAACAAACTGTCTGGATGCACAGTAATCCCTTTCAGACCTTAGTGATTACAATGGTGGGTGGGAAGTGTTTTGGTTCTATAAGATTTTGAAAATTATTCTGAATTAAGAGCAAGCTTCATATTAAAAAAGCACAGGCATTAAGTCAACTGGACAAAACTGGAGAGGGTTTGGGGGGGGGGAGGGCAGGAAATCATCTCCAGGCAATCAGAAATTCTGTGTAAACTAGCAAGATACTAAGCTCTCAATGAAGACTGTTATTCTAAAAGTAGATAGTCCAAAATCCAAATTAAGTTATGCCATTTGGGCAAAAATTTACTTTACGCTTAGCACTTACATAAGCTAATTCCCACATTATTGTATTACAGAAACCCACAAGTGTATTAAGAAAAAAAAAATCACCCTTTAGTCTTTACCGTCTAAAGGAGACTTCATTTATACGTATTGAGAAACGAGCACACAATATATGACAAGTGAAACAGTCTTTCACATTTTACTGGAAATGGCTCTGGGGTTTAACTTTCTAGGAGCACAGCTGGATCCTGAGTTCACTGCTAGCTAATAAAACTGTCAGCCAGGCAGCTGCAAGGGAACACACAGGTCACAGACAACCATTCAGAAGGACAGACTTGAGGCTATGGCATTCAGTATAAAGGCACTGACGTTAGTTTAAGGAACTTAGCACTGTATTTGCTAAGAATGACCGCAAGACAACCCCACATACTGCTGGAGAAAAGACAAATTCCTGCACTGCTTTAGCAGTGGAGATCCAAGAACATGTAGCTTAATTCCAAAGTGCTCTTAATGAGGAAATGTTGTCTTGTATGCTTACTTAATACATGCTTTGCATTATCTCACTATTTTTTTAACGTGACTTGGCACCTTGGACCATACTGAATTAACTTCTGAATACACAGTCACACTAGACAATGAATTTGTTCTTTCCAAAGCCATCCCTCTCCATCGTATAGCTCACACCACAGGATAACTGTGAACCCTCAAAAAAGCACTGTTCCACCTGATCTGGTCACCCATTTTCTCCACTCCTGAAAAAAGTGTTCCAACAGCTCAAACTAAACTGTTACACACAGCTGCTGAAGGGAGACAGACTAGAGGACTAGGCTCACACTCAGAAGACTTCAAGCCAGTAATTCCAGCTGGACTCGACGGGCTGAGATCTATGGGCTTCACTCTTGGACAGCTAGCAGGCATAGCCCTACACAGCAGGGCAAAACCTAAATACAACTTCCATCCCAAAACTTGCTGTATGTAGCCTACTGCTGCTACCCTTCTTTCACAGGACCAAGAATTCACAGTGGCAAGAGCTAATTATCATAAAATACGTTCAACAATGCAAAAGACAGCAAGCAAGAGGTGCAGACAGGAGGGTGACACAGACAAAGGAGATATACCTATTCCATAAAGCAAGCCCTTGCGTTCAAGCACCGTGGGACATTACGATAGTAAACAGCATAAGGTCCAAAACTTTGGCATTAACGGTCTGACACCATGTCAGGCAAACTTAGGAGCTCCTCTTTCAATGGCTACACTCATCAGGCCTTACACCCCCATGAAATCAAAACTCTACTCGCCTGTGAGGCACAGTACTTAGATAAACACCAGGAATACACAATTCCCAAGGCAATCTCACCTCATGCCTTCCACACCTTCCTTCACAAACCATAACCTCCTTGGTTTCCTTCCCTTCTTACCCACCAGAACCCTACTTGTGATAAAACCTACTGAAAATGCAAGCAATTTGGGAATTAAAAAAAACCCCAAACCACGCAACACAAAACCACACAGAACGCACAGCGAAGGCAAAACTTATTTACCAAAAACATGCACTGAAATACTACATACAACTCAGTTATGTTAATGCACAAAACTTCAAACTCAGACATCGGAGACTGATGCATTATGATCACCCCAATGCCAGGAAGATTCAGAATTCTGGAATTCAGGAAGATTGCAATTTACACATTTTTCAGAGGATTTTACAGAGATACACATAGTTTAAAAATAACTACGCAGAACCAACTTTGGCACAACATTTCTAGAAGATAATGTATACAGTCAATCTCAAGAGAACAGTTAATTGAGACAGTGACTGGTATCTGATGAAAGGTGTAAATAGAAGCCCTTTAAGTGCACAAAAACGAAGACTTAATGGAATGATTTCTCACTCGCTTCAGCAGGCACACCTCCTCCTGCAGAAATGAACAGCTCTGACAGAGCACCATTTGTTAGAAGCAGCCAAACCTCAGGCCCTAACCTGGCACTGCCCTTTAAATTAGGCAAATGGCACTGTACTGGAATCTTTAGATTCCGAAAACCATCTCTACAGCTACTAAACACCCGAGAGTAGGGGTCTAGAGGACCATACCCAAATTCCTCATCTACTCATGCTACTGCTTCAATCATGTTAAATTAATACACACTCTTAATAAAATAATTTTTGGACACAGATACTGGTAAAAACCTTTTTCCTCCAACAGATAAATATGTGATAAATTTATACATAAGCATTTGACAGGAGACCGAATATTACCAAAATCAGCTCCCAGACTCAAAATACATCAAGCCATCCCTGATTGCATCCCTAGAAATCAAATCATTTTCCAACAGTTGCTCAAAAAAGCACACAGATTTCTCCACAACCTGATTTCATTCATCAACCAACCTTTCCCTTCACAAGATCTTATTGACCCATCACTAGTTTCTCTTCAAATACACACCACTGTCAGGCAGTGGCTACTCGCAGCGTTGCTGTACTCTTCTACCCATGATGCACAGAAAATTGTGTTGCAAGAGACAAGCACAAATCACCTAGAACAGAAATTATCACAATGCCAAGGCATGGTGTCTGTCCATGGCAGTCCACATAAATTCCCTGCGTATTTCAGTCACCAGTATAAAATGACGCAAGTGCAGCATGTGGAGAAACCATTTCACATCTGTAATGCTGCATGCTCCAACAAAAGTACTGTAAATAAAAGCACTGGGAAGCAGAAACAAGCACATGTACTATTATGGGAGCATATTCAAATGAAACTGAGTAACAGTATCCTTTCAAAAATATGGAAAGCCTTCAATCCTGAAAAGTTTGCTTTTGATCAACAGCGAGTTTGCTATCTGGTGAGATTCGAGGTGGCAATGCCATCCCTCCTTTCACTACTGGAAAGATCATGGCTTCTACTTTTGCAGTTTGCAATTACTTCTGCAGGTCTATAAAAATAGAACTTTCACATCCTAGAGATCTGCAGCTGACAATGTCCTTTTACACATCAACTTTGACAGACTACAAGCAGACCCCCACCCAAAAAAAAAAAAAAACCAGCTGTAACATAAGTGAAAACACCTAAAATGCTGGTATGGATTTTTTTTTTTTTAACCTGAACTACTGAACAGCTATTAAAATCTTCTAATTTCAATATATTTATTTTTCAAGTGTAACCTGTGTGTAACTAAAAATAACAGAAGGCTAGTCAATTAGATCCATCTCAGTTAAGTATAGGAAACTTTTTTTGCTGATGTTTAAGATGACCATATCACTAAAATGATAAAGTCATTCATACAAAAACTTGAAATTACAGTTTCTAGAAAGTGTTAAACTAGATTTTACCTGAGTTTTCATCTACAGTCCTATTTATTCAGTCTATTAGTCCAATAAAGCTTACACACTAATTATGAAGTAAATTTTAAGAGACTTTCTCAAGTTTTTCTGGCTTTTAAAAATCATTAGATATCACCAACAGACTTTAGTATTAGTCCCAGATTACAAACTAAGTTTATCAGAAGTAGGAAACAAACTACAGCCTTCTTTTATCATAGAATGGTCTGGGTTGGAAGGGACATTAAAGATCATCTAGTTCCAACCCCCTGCCATGGGCAGGGACACCCTCCACTAGACCAGGTTGCTCAAAGCCTCATCCAGCCTGGCCTTGAACACTCCCAGGGATGGGGCATCCACAGCTTCTCTGGGCAACCTGTTCCAGTGCTTCACCACCCTCTCCGTAAAGAAGAGCTTCTTGATATCTAATCTAAACCTCCCCAATTTCAATTTAAAGCCATTACCCCTTGTCCTGTCACTACAGGTCCTTGTAAAAAGACCTGATTTTTATAAAATCAGTTCTGAATACAGAGCTTTTGCACTTTAGTATGCATTTTACAGATTTGAAGGCAGTTTCAGATAGTGTTTTTTTATCTTCTCCCTTTCGCTAGCCAATAATTCGCATCCAGTTTCTCCTGAAGTCAAAAGCTCATTCAGCTACCTATGGAAATAAACAGTAACTATAACACACTGGCTCCTTTAAGTTACATACATTTGAAAATAAAGGGGTTCATACTGTAGCTCCTTATTAGGAAGAGAGACACCAACTCTTAATCAGTTTTAGTCTCAAACTGGCACATTTTAATGGCTATTAAACAAGTACATTTACTTACAGGGAAGAGTAAAAATTCAGAAATGGAAAAAACCCATGATTCAAATCCCCAGTACAGCGCAACGTGCAGCAGCGCATTACCACAACACACATCCCAAGTGCTCTAAAGCTGCAAAACGCAACAGCCAATATGTGCATCATCCTATTGACACTAATGACTCACACAGCATCAAGCAGGTTCCCTATATTGAACTACTGTCCAGAAAAGTCACGCTGTTAAACACAGACAAACTACAGAATCACAGGGGAGGAATAACTGAAAGTATTTATGTTAATCCCACTTCTTTTTTCCTCCATATACATATATGTGTGTGCATTTGTCTGGGTTGTTATAAGTTTCAGGAAACATGTCACAGTGTAAACCAATAAAAATGTGTAAGTACAGGTTAAACTGCAGCACAAAACAGATGAAGCAGTGTGCAGTTTGGGCCAGCAGAATATTACCAACATCATCAGCAATGAAGAACATCCAACACAACACCTATGCTTAGAGAAACCATACTGCCTGTCTAATCCAGATGTACCTACTCAGAGAGAGCTACAGGCGGCATAACTACTACTGACACCAGGTGCACAGGATGTCATGCGGGACTACACAAACCGCCTTCAACTACAAATATGCCATAAGAATGTCCAACAGCATTTTCTACATTGGCTGACTGCAAAGCAGCCTGTGACTGTCAGGCAGAGCAAAAAATAACTCCTCCAGAAAAAACACAAACAGGAATACATTTAAAATTTTACATGCTCTTACGAAAAACAAGGTGAACAACCTGCACTTACTTACCTATTTTGCATCTACTGCCTGCAATAACAGCTTTACAAATACACTCCTTTCCCTTCCATAGGCTCAAAGCTTAGAGCAGGTTGACTTTTACTCCAAGAGTACTAAGGCAGTTCATTAATTTTATTTTTTATTCAGAAATGAACTGCACAAGTATCTTGCAAGGTAGCTACCCAAATATCCATGAACTCGCAACCTGACTTCGGCTAACCAAAAACCAACATGTTTTATACTGTCCAAAACCACTGTAATATAACCGAAAGGATCAATAACAAAATATCAGTGTGCTTTGAAGATACAGTAAGAATCAAATTCATCAGCATTTTAACCAATAGCGACCTTCCTCCCCAAATGTGAAAGCAAACGGCGGATAAGGCAAAACCAGGAACACCACTTGTGTTGCTACACTTGCCCAAAAATGAATATGGCTTTATGGCTGCTCTGAGTTGTTTTAAATCTGCTCTGTTCAGTGAACTCAAGAATCAAACCCTGAAAGACTGAACCTCCCACAAAAGATTCTTATCTGCTCAGGGACTGATGGATACCTTTGTCATCCACAGTTTTTCCATCGATCTACCTGTATAGGAGTTCCTCTAATAATCTGCAAATCTTTCCTCCATTCCTCAAGGAAAAATCTGTCTCAGATTCAGATTCAAAGGTACACAGGGTTGTCTTAACGCCTTTTTCTATGAGAGAGGGTATCCATACTTAAATGGGTTATCGAGTATCAGTCTCATGAAAGTTCAAAACTCCGAAGTTCACCACAGCATTTAAACATAGACATCTAAACACTGTTTATGTTTTCCTCAGTCGAAAGTGCCAGTAAATCTGTAGCAGAAAATACACAAGATCCACAACACAAAATACTAAAAACAAAAAACCAAAAAAACCAACAACTACAAAAAGTCGAGAAAAATATGTTGGCCAAATGTTAACTTCCCAGTGAATCAGGCTTACACCCAGCATTGTAGTAGATGGAAGACATGATCAGCTTGAACTGTCTTAGAAAAACTACAGCTTAACAGTGCTCAACCTCTCCCATCCTTTACCCCCACTACAGTTTCTACCAGTGCTCATCTGATGACAGGAGGAGAGTGCTAAGCCAGCAGAAAACTAAGTCCCCAAACCAGTCCACAACAAAATCAGATAAGCAACAGTGCAAGAAAAGGGACAAGGAGGGCAAGAACAGCAGAGCAGCAGCAGCATTGGCTCACACTGGCTTAAAACTGTCATGGAGCAACATCATGTGTATAAGCTGCCTTAAGAGAACACTCCCAGTGTGGATTTGTTTTGGTTTTGGGGGTTTTGTTTATTTGTTTTGTCCTCAGAGCATATGTGCAAGTGATGCACACATTCTAGATGAACATTCACAATTTACCTGAAAACTTTGCATTGTTTCTTGCCCTGTAACAGTTAATTTAACACTGTTCTTTAACATTATTTGGATTTCTCAAAAAGACTTCAAGCTTTAAGTGGATCTTGTCTTTTTAATTAAATTGAAGTATTTTGTCAGTATGACAAGTAAAAACAGAAGAATGGTTAGTAAGAACAGGACACGTGCACATGCACACATACACAAGCAGCCATCTATTTTCTCATTCTCTTCTCTTTGCAATCTTTAATGTTTTAATAAGCATTACATGTCCTTTAAGTCCAAAATTCTAGCACTGTCATTAAAGATTGTGATATAAGCTGTGTGTATGTGCATGAATCTAAATTTCATGATGACTTGAAGTTGTACATTAAAGATGAGTATGGCATGTATGCCACAACGTAACTTTTCCACAAAATGCTACTTCACACAAAGGCAATTTTAAGCCTGAGCCAGGTTTCATAGAATCACAGAATGGTTTGGGTTGGAAGGGACCTTAAAGATCATCTAGTTCCAACCCCCCTGCCATGGGCAGGGACACCTTCCACTAGACCAGGCTGCTCAAAGTCCCATCCATAATTATAATAATCTACTCCTTTGAGTACAAGCAATCTGTACAATGAGCACAACCCATTGAACTTAAGCTGTACAAGAAACTTTGACATTTCAGAAGTTCAAATTAAAAGGAAACATGGCATTTTGAGTTGTTTGTTAAAAAAAAAGGGGGGAGGGGGGGCAGGGCACAAAGAGACACTTGAAGAACACTGCAACCCTGGAGAGACTAATGAAAAGGTAGTGACAATTGTATTACTACACTGCTCATATTAATCTTTGGCTTGAAACTTGCTATTCTTACACCAGCTTCTCTGTGCAAGGTTTTGGTCACCACCACTTAAAACATTTCAGAAGCTGAAGCAAGCACTGTTTCTAAGTCCATAAGCAGTATACATACAGGCTTTAATTGTCTGCTTTGCTAGTCTGATAGCTGAAACAAACTCAGCTAGTCATGGTGTCAAACTCCTCTTCAAAGCTGTCCCAAGTTCTTCAGTAGAAAGTTTACTTCAACACACATTCCCGTGGAATTTACATAGCATAGGTGGAATATTAAAAGCAAATAAAAGACAAAAATCTGAACTGATGAACAAGCATTCTCAGGAACACTAAGGAAGGCCTCTCTGCTAAGAAGCTTCTAAAGGGCAGAAAAAAGTCAGAAGCCCGAAACCAGAAAGTCAAAATAAACATTGTACTTCTTCAAAGGGTGCTCTGGAAAAGCCACACCACACATATAGTTAAACAGAAGAGAGGCTACTGAAGCAACAGAAGTCTCTAAAATGCTGCACCCCAACCCCATAAAACATTTACAGTTCCTGTAAAGCATGTAAAACCATTAAGACAGTATTTCAAATGTTAGTGAAGAGGTAAGTTCCATATTTGATAACCAAGACCATAAATTTACCTTTCTGTATTTTTATTTCTGCTTGAAAACAACTCCAATACTACAATTCTCCCCCTACATGTCACCTACCTGCTCACAGCCAAGTATCAGTGGAGCAACTAATAAAGAATTATAATCTTTTAAAACCTATTTAGCATTCAAGAGTTGTCACAAAGGAACAAGCCTGTCACTTATGTACTTTCAGCAAGGACTGCATGCATTGTTTGTTACATGAAACCCCTAACTGTTAATCTGCAATGTCAATAACAGATCGTTCTGTAAGAAACTACAATTAAGGCAGGTAGCCTACAAGTACAAGGGCTCCTTTGTGGACACCAGTTTCACAATTATTTTGCACAGCAGTGGTTCTTCAAGTTTTTCAGAAGTCCTTTATGTTGTTTAGTCATTAAATAATTCTTTACACCACAAAAAAGAATACCTACCATTTGACAGCCAAGTTTTGCACCTCACCATTTTTATCTTCCAGTAATTTCAAAATCATCTTCACCACCTTTCTTTCACTGTCATCATCCAGCTTGATGGAGTCTTTCTGCAGTTCTGTCATCAGGTCATTTGTAGCCATAAACCTGACAAAAGACAGTCAGATAATTATTTCTAAAAGGGTTATTTGCAGTACTCAAGAGTCAAGATTCTCAGTTTTCACCATCTGACATCAAATAAATCACATTTAATGTTGGGATTACAGTTACCTGTTTTGCAATGCAAGTAGCATTTGACTTGAAGAATAAAAAGGAGACAATTTGTATTTAACAATGACAACCTTTAGTTAGACCATCATCCTTCCCTGATGAGAAGGACAGCTACATGTTTTACTTCCACTGTTTACATTATATCCCAAATCATCTTCACAGTGTAAACCTGACACTTTCACGGATTTTAAGAAGTCTTTTCATTAGCTGTGCTGACGTTGTAAAAAAATAGGCTTTTTTTTAAAAGCTTGCCAAAAAGAAAAAGTAATCTCTGCTCTGAGTCTATTTTTACACAACTTTCAAGAGAGAAGAATAGAGTTTTTCAAAAAATTATCCCACAAAATTCACAAAAGCCAAACATTAATGGAGAAATAAAAGCAAAGCTATTCTTTACATGTTTTTCATTTACTTCCCCTGCACAGACTAGTTTGTTTGTAGTCCAGACAATGGCTGATAGATTTATCCAGCCCTCAATCTGACATACCACATTAAAGATCATGATTAATTCTTCAGAGATTAAGGCAAATAAAATAATCTTTTACATCAATTAATTTACTATTCAATAACACTGTCATATTCACCAATACAAGAACATACTCAGAAACGACTTTCCAAAAATACTACTTTTGTGCCTTTTGTTTCTTTTCCTTCTGAAGTCTGTTTTCCAATCTGATACTCTTTTGTAAGCGTCCTCTCTTCTCAGGAGAAGTAAGGCAGATGTATTACTCAATTACGAATCCCATGGGCTTTGGTACCAATCCCAACCCCCATTCAAAGCCCCAGACAAAAATGGTTTGTAATTAAAGTTACAGTTGACATTTGGACTTCAGGCTCATCAGCCTCAAGCGGACATCACTTAACCTACCAAGTATGACCTGAGCATATGACCTGACAGCCTGACATGCTACATACTTTTCACTGAAAATGAAAGCCAAGACTCTGCATAATCTTAATATACATCACAAATGCCAGATGCCTGCCCTCACATAACGGGCCCCAACTTGTTCTGTCTTTTAATACAGTAATTTGAGTCTAATAGTCTCAAGGTGTTTTTAAGGTAAGACCTCACTTGTTTTTCATTCACTCCAACAGTGCCCCTGAAGCAAGCCTGTAATCTGACAGGAACCAGATGTGCACATAAACAGATGATGAATGCAAACAGCATCAACTTTTAAGCAGAGCAAAGAGAAAAGCCAATACTTGGTAAGTGAAGGTAATGGACAGACAGGATGGAGTAAGGATATACACAAAGTCACACAGTACTAGAAGATTTAAAAAATGTCTCTGTTCCTGCTATATTTACCTCCTTTTCTCAAACCTTCTTAATAGCCTTCCCTCACTTCCATTGTCAACAGCTCCCACTTCCTAGCCTGACCAGTTCACATGCACTCATCACCTAAGTTGTCACAAGTTCCTAAACTAAGCAGAGCTTGCACATCCTCACTGCATCAGCAGGTTCTGCACTCAAGTACAACTGAGTCCTCCCAGCAGACTCCTCCATTACAAAACAAAACCCAACCCCAACTCCACAATGGTGTGCGAAGGCCTGGCAACTTTAAAGTAGCTGGTATTTAGAAACATGGTTTTGAGCAGTTTAGATGTGGCTCAAGTGCTTCCTCCTCAGGTATAGCACACCTTACCTGGTGCAAGGCAGCAGCATGTCAGCAGCTCCTTATTCCTTGTGCTCAGAGTAGTCATTCTCCTCCTCCAGTGAGGACACTACTTCTCCCACAGCCACATAATGACCTGCCACCTTACGTTACTGATCATTTTACAATTTAAGTCTGAGTTTCTGGGCAATAAATGCCACAAACATTTGCATCGGACAAGTCAGTTCATCCAGAAAACAGAGGATTAAATTTTACAGTAAAGTGCATACTCGAACTGTGGTTTATACTCATCTCCGATACCAGCAAGTTAACTACATCGCACCTCTTCAAATATATATTTTATCCATTATGCAACTACACCATACACATAAAACTTCATAAAATACGTTACTGCATAAGAGCCAGTTTGTAAAGATCTATCATCACTCATTTTTACAGTTTGTAAAGCCAGGTTTTAATCTATGCTAAGAAAAAAAATGTTTAACATTCAAGAATTCCAAAGACTTTCAAAGTTCCTAGAAGAGGTAATTTCTAAAGTGTGCTCTCCTAAAGCAACTACAAAACAAGTTTTAACTGCGTGTACCTAGGAATAAATGTGCTTCCTACAACTGCATTTGACAGGTGTGACCTACCCCTTCTATGCAGAAAGCTTTAAATTCATCAAGATCAGTATTTATTCACAAATCCATTAGAATTTTTTGTAACTCATCCTCCCTGTAAGCACAAAATTGAAAGTTTACTTAATCACAGGAAACAAATTTGCATGTTAAAAGCAAAAAAAACCTTCAACTTTTAGAGGGAAAAAAAAAGTGTTTGAAACTATTTTTACTACAATTTAAATAAATCAGGCAATTCTGGACTGCCTCTTTTTACATTAAACAATATTTTTTCTACTTCTAAAATTTCTAACCTAAATCTCCAGGAAATACCATGCTACTGAAATCTGAAAGAAATCAACATGAATAAAATAATTTTATTCTATCTGTGTCCAGTCCTACAACGATTTGTCAAAAGCAAACAAGATTATTCAAAATCTAAGTCTATGGTTATTTAATCATCACCTCTGTTTGCATTTATATTTTAACATAGTATCTAACGAGAGACTTGTTTGGATGTCAACATGTTTTAACTATAAAGTACGCACTGTAACGATGCAGCAAAGCAACAAAACTCAAACATATTTTATACCTCTTCCCTGTCTGTATTCATGTACCCTCTCTGACAAATAAAGACTTCAAATGTGAATTTCTGGCTGCACACAATACAAAGAAATTCAATTATTTTTAACTTAATGCTTTGCTCTAACTACTGTGTGTATGTACAAGCTCTGCTGTTTTTAATAGCTTACTTATAGCATTTCATCTTCTGATGCTCAAATGTTTGCATTTATCTCCTATTAATTTATTACAAAACAAACAAATGATGCAATAAAAAGTAGTGCCCTTGTGACAGATCCTAAGCTCAAAATTAACATATACCAGTCCTGTCTCCATTAGACTTAACAGGACTTCTCTCTGCCTGGATGCACAGATGTTAGAGGCTCTATCAAATTAGGCAAGGAACACAAAACCCCTCTGTCTACCAGATGCAGCACTCAGGATACACGTGAGCTTAGGATGCTGAAGCCTGCCGCGCTGTGCGGCCCTCCCTGGTCCTATTAGCCGAATCGCAGGATCCATACTTTTTGAGGTTGGGAAGGGACCCAGGGAGGTCATCTCACCCAACCTCCACTGCCCAAAGCAGGGTGAGCGACAGAAGGCTGTAACGGGTTTCGTCCATTCGGCTCTCGAGCATCTGCGACGGTGGAAACTAAACCCTGACCCCCTTCCTCGCCTAGCCCCACTAGCCCCACGCAGGGTCAGCAAGCCCTGGCTCCTCCGGCTGCCTAGCTCTCTGCCCACAACGCGTGGTGGCTGCGGCTTTCCGGGCGCTGCCGTGCCCCGTCCTTCACAGGCAGCAAGAAGAGGCGTTCTGCTCCCGAGAACTTTCTTCCAGGGGCGGCAGCAGCTTCGCGCCCAGACCCGCAGGCGCGGCCGCGGGGAGGGCCTCTCCCACCCCA